>NC_061092.1:6750822-6768727 GCF_015104395.2 Macrobrachium nipponense | reverse complement strand
ACGCATTATCACGCAACTCCGCATCATCTTGTACGGAGCCGTTAGCTGAATTAATAGATATATCAACATCTATGCCTATTGTTAAAACTGTATCTGAACAGGAAGATCTGGGCTGGAGTGCTGAACTAATACAGACTGAACAAATAAAAGATCAGCAATTAGAAAAAATCATAAATGCTTTGAACGGAAATCCTAAGGAAAAGGAATATATAAAGTATACGCAGCAGAATTATATAATCAAAGATAATATTCTGTGTAGATCCGTGACAAGGAAAACCTGCAATACACCACAGGTGCGTAACGACCAGGTAGTGGTACCAATCTCACTTATACCCACTGTCTTAAATTGGTTGCATGCAAATCCATTGCATGGCCACCCGGGGTTCTCCATAATGTCACAGAAAGCCAAATCATTATTTTATTGGCATACGATGCTTACAGATATAAAAAAAGCACATAGCTAATTGTCGCACTTGTCAGGAAAACAAAGGGCACACGAAGACACCTGTCAGCCTAGGGGCTTATCTTGTGCCCAATCAACCCTTTGAAAGAGTACACTTAGATTTATTAACAAGGTTTTACGAGTCAGACAGAGGAAATAAGCATCTCTTAGTAATCATAGATGCCTTGACTGGATATACCGAACTGATAGCGCTTAAAACTATAACCCCGATCGAATGCGCTAGGAAGTTTTACGAGTGCTACATTTGTAAACATGGAATTCCACACATGATAATCTCTGACTCGGGTGGAGAATTCAATAATCATTTCCTTAACTAATTGTGTGAATTCCTTTGCATAAAGAAAATCAATACCATGATCTACCACCCAGAGTCTAACGGGCTAGTGGAAAGAGCAAATCGTAAGGTTTTATACATATTAAGAGTTACATTAGGGGGAATGGGATATTGCCATACCTGCGGTACTAAGCACTCTTAATCACTCATATCATGAATCTATCAAAATGTCGCCGCACGAGGCACTGTACGGTACCCCAGCTAGAACGCCTTTCCATGTACTAACGCCTACAACCAATTTATCAAATCCTCTAAAGGATGTTATGGATGCAAGCATAAGTCGATATAATAAACTTCGTAAGAATCTAGAAGAATCACAAATCATAATGAAAAGAAATCATGATAAAATAGCTAAGCCAACTAAAACATATACCGTGGGCGATAAGGTATACATATATGTACGCAAAGGACTCAATTACAAACTGACACCTAAGTTTGAAGGCCCGTTTAACATTTTAGAAATATTAACGGCCAATAGATTTAGAGTTCAAAACGTATCCCAACCCACTGATAAGAGAATCGTTCCATTGGCGCACATCAGAAATTAAAAGAAGGGTAGAAGGAAGTGAGGGAAATTTTTGTATCTATGAAACTTGTATAATAACTTATATATATATATATTATATATATATATATATATATATATATATATATATATATATATATATATATATATAACATGTGTATGTAAACATTTTTTCTTTAACATGAGTAATTACATACATTTTACTCATTGCAGGTTTCCAAAATGAAGCTTTTATTGTTAGGAGTGATACTGTTTGTTCAGACATCTTTATCGTGTGGGAAGAGCGCTAAAACAAAAAATATATATTTTACCCATGGCACCATTGTAGAAAGAGCAGAAGACGTTTTCATTACCGCAAGCAATATAGTTATAGAAATAGACATGCAAGCGATTTTTCTCCCCGAGGATGACGTCATTAACGTAAAGAGTGACCTGTTGAGGTTCGGTTTCGTTGAATGAAATGCACCAACGTCATTTTCCTATTAATCCAGAGAGTTCGCTAGCACAATCACTAAGTATTGCGGAAATGTTATCATACGACTTGCAAAATAAAACTGCCGAGGCAGAAGCTCTGGCTCGAGATCTGCTGATGTGGACTGTGCGGCACAATAACCTCGAAAGACGAAACTCGTTTATCTTTGCTGCACTAAACATCTTTGGATCTGTTGCAAGTTTAGGCTTGGGAATTTCACATCGTCTTAAAATTCATGATCAGAATAAGAGAATTGAGTTTTTGCAACATGAAAACGAATTAGTTTTGTCAGAACTGCGTAACCAGTTATCCTCAATCAATCAAATAATGAGTTTGGTGAACGAACATTCTAGTAATATCGATCAGATTATGGAAGTGCAACACTTGCTGGCTACGTTAGGTTATTATAGTTCGAAAATAGATCATATCCGTACCAAAATATCACATTTTATTGAAAAATCAAAAGACTATGTAGAAGCTATTACGCTAGCAACAAGGGGTGTTTTATCACCACATCTTTTGCCTATCAAAGATCTGACTTCAACTTTGGAGAACGGACGGGAGAAACTAGGTTATGTTCCTTTATTAGACGCCCATAAGATAGAATTTTATTATAGTTTAATATCGGTAAGCGTTGAAAATTACAGGATCATGATCACAATTCCCTTTGATTCTTCTGATGCCTGGCAAGCATACAACATCGCACCGTTCCCAACTTTCATGACGAATAACTCAAGTTCAGTAATATCCAATTTGACGGGACACGTATTGATTTCCCCTGATAGGGAAACATATACAGTCCTTAAGGACTTAGATAAATTCACTCACTGTTCAGAAGCCATGAATAATAAAGTTTGTACAGCTGACTCCTTTGAATTCCATCCTATGTCAATGGATTCATGTGAGTTAGGTATAGTGCTAAACGGTTCTCTCTCCCATACACACGAAGGTTGTCTGAAAAAACTTTATCCTTTTGACGATAATAAGTTCAATTACAGACTGAATAACGGCTCGTGGATGCGATACGACAAGGCAGGCTTTAAGGTGGCATGTCCGGACGGATCCACTCCCAGATCTTCGTGGCAGCCGACGGGTGCATCGGGACGTCCAGGAACTACACGGTCCGAGGAGTTAACACTATCATCCGAGAACGGGCCTATTTCGCAAATTTTTCGTGGACAAGTACAGTTATACCATTCCTACCTCTCCCATACAACGCGAAGGTGGCTCATCGTTTGACGCAACTAGCTGAGATGGACCACACGTCACCGACTTATGCAGGAGGAAATCTTCGTTTCTACGTGTCGCTGGCCGTGATTTGTGTTACGGTGGTGATTCTTATCGCCGTTAACATCTTTGTTTGGCGTAGGTTGAGGCGAACACAGATGGATCTTTGGAGGAACGTCTTGCCACGTTCAGACAACACTCCTATCGCGTTGAAGGCATTTACGTTTAGGGCCATTTGAAATTGGCCATTTCACTTGACTCGGAGGAACATTGTTCTGGAATTGAGTTGTGTGTGAAAAGCGGTCTGTACGCTGGCAAAATGTAGGACAAGAAACTCCAAGACTTTGCTTTTTTTAAATATATGAACAGTTAAAAGTATCTTTAGGGCACCTAATAAAATATTGAAGCCCTATATATTAAAATATTGGTGCGTGTACGTACCAGGAATTTATATCTTGTGCACAATCATATCAATTATATTATATTTATATCTTTACAAAGAGTAACAAATATTCTTAAACAGTTATCCATGATCATGTATAAATTATGTATCTCCACGGGGTAACAACTATTCTTAATCGGGTTACCTATTACTATAATCTTTCATGTACACATGTTAACCTTTTATTTTGTGGTACCTCATAATCCTTTATTAAGATTATACCATATATAGCAAACATGGATCTGTATTTTCCATGCATTTTTCTTTGTTTATGAATATGTCCATTAGGTATGTATTTTTTTTACATATACTTTTTTGCATATTTTTCTTAATCACTTGTTTATGGCTATGACTAAATATATATATACGGTCACACTCCTAGAAAAACATGTTTAACGTAACTTCTAATGTTCAGTGCCTGAATGGTAGCTGTCCGAGCCTAATGTAATATATACATTTGTATATATAATATATATATATATATATATATATATATATATATATATATATATATATCTATATATATATATATTATATATATATATATATATATATAGATATATATATATATATATATCTATATATATATATATATATATATATATATATATATATATATATAATATATATATAAATACATATTTATCACTTATGCATTCATATATTAATAGACTTTTGACATTTGTTTAATTTTCAATATTTTATCCTTGACTGCTACTCATGTCGAATTCAGCATTCCACTTCGTCATTTTGTTTCGCTTAAAGAAAGCGTTAATTGCATCCATAATATTTTCACCCACTTCTCATTTGTTTCGCGAGAAACTACTTTAGCTCCTTTGATTTAGGGCTGACTTTTGGGTTACCAATTGCTACCAAGCTTAAAAAAAAAAAATTCGCTTTTCTCTTTTCACTGATTAATTTACCGCAGACGTTTATCAAACATTAGCACTTAAGAAGGTCAGTGACGGTCTCATTGCTACTTGATTATCTCGGCACGGTGAAGTTTTTTTTTCTTTTTCCTAGTTCATTCTGGCTAGAGACTGCTCAATAGCACGGTATTTAGTCAATTCTTGTTTTTTTTTTGTTTTTTCACAAAACCCGTTTTGCAAATGAGTGGCAGTTTTAGTTTGTCTTTAGTCAATGGAGATTTTAAAAAACTCAGTGTTACCAAACGGGATTGTTAAACTATCTACATTTTTCGTTAGCTATCGAGCTGCACTTATGACTCTTGATGCAAAATGCTCTGCCTTATTGGTTAATTAGGAAGTATTTATTTTCCCTGCCAATTACAGGCGACCTTTTGGGCGAGAAAACAGATTTTTTGCAAGTAACTAAAAGTTGTTAAGTATATATTAGTTTAACCAGACCACCGAGCTAATTAACAGCTCTCCTAGGGCTGGCCAGAAAGATTAGATATTTTAACGTGGCTAGGAACCAATGGTTACCTAGCAACGGGACCTACAGCCTACTGTGGTATCCGAACCACATTATATCGAGATATGAATTTCTAATCAACAGAAACAAATTCCTCTGATTCCGCATTGGCAGAGCGGGGAATCGAACTTGGACTACCGACTCGGTAGGCGAGCACGTAAACCACTCGTGCAACGAGGAACCATTTTGCAAGTAACCGATACCACCAAAACAGCCAAGAGCATAAACAAAATTCTACTTTAACTCAGGCGTTCCTTGCTAAGTATCTTTGAAAGACAGAAGCTTTCAAAAAGACTACATCTCCTTTATCTTAGAAACTACATTTCTTCTGCCTTTTCAGCTACCACTGCGTCATGGCTACTTACATTTCCTTCTCCAAAATCACCGGAGTCCTGATGCTCATGATGATTGCTCAGATTGTGTCATCTGCACATGCCCAGATTGGCAAGATACCCAGTCTACAAGCTGATGCTATGGAAGCTAAACATTTAGGCCTAGTAGTGGGCCAACTGTTGGCGGAGAACTTAGTCGAGTGCTACGTGGTGGCGATTCTATCCGGCAAAGAGAGTTCCTTTCAGAGAAGTCTTAGAGAGTAAGTTGCTTTCAAATTTTAAGAATAGCTATACGAGGCCCTTGGGTTTCCATACCATCGGCCTCTGTACAAAGCAAGATTAGACGAGATGAACTGACTGTTCTTGAAAATAAAATTTCATTACGAGTTGAACGCTTGTTGAAGATATTGGATACCGCACAATCAAACTCCATGACTATTCATTCAAACTTCCTTTCAAATTGGAATTAGAGAAAGTACGGGAGAGTGAAGTTTCCCTTTTCGATAACATAGCTCAACAGCAATCTTCCAACTGTTGCCATAAAGGTAGTTGCAATTATCATAACAATTACAAGTTTGTTACATCAATGAAGAACACATTGTGATGATAATTGGTACTAATATAAATATACTTAATTAGCTATCTATTACCATTTAATTGCACTTCAATTTAATTCATAGCATTTCATAATGATCTGTATCGAAATTAGGAGAAAGTGTACTTCATTTTACCACGCTATCGGATCTCCTTCACAGTCTTTATTGTATATATCCTAAGAATGTCTTTCACAGCGTCAATTTTGCATAACAATATTGATCATCCAAGGACTTCAATTTTCATCTCAACAATTCCTGACATCCTTGAATTGCAACAAACCTGTGTCATTCAAAGCTGAATTCCGTTGCAGTATATACAGGTTGCAGCCAACCAGTTCTTGGTGAGTGCAATTTGCATATAATCGTTTAACAATGGCACGTTCTCATACCATCAAAATCCTTCATAACTGAAATTTCAATTTGCATATAATGTTTAACAATGGCTTCTCATACCATCAAAATCCTTCATAACTGAATTTCAATTTGCTATAATCGTTTAACAATGGCACGTTCTCATACCATCAAAATCCTTCATCTGATCAATTTTGCCATATATCGTAACAAAATGGCACGTTCTCATCCATTCAAAATCCTCATAACTGAAATTTCAATTTGTATATATTCGTTTACAATCGCAAGTTTGCATACCATCAAAATCCTTCATAATTGAAATTTCAATTTATATATATTCGTATACAATCGCAAGTTTGCATACCATCAAAATCCTTCATAACTGAAATTTCAATTTGTGTATATTCGTTTACAATCGCAAGTTTGCATACCATCAAAATCCTTCATAATTGGAATTTCAATTTGTGTATATTCGTTTACAATCGCAAGTTTGCATACTATTAAAATCTTTTATAATTGCAGCTTTAATTTGTATTGCATCCCTGAATTTCACAAACTTAAGTTTGCAAAGGTCTTCAGTCCTTCAAGCCCTTAATTTTGTATCCCACTGAAGTTCTTCAAGGTCAGAATTTGCATCCCAGTAGTCGTTTACGGCGTTAGTCTCGCATCCTAGCAGTCCTCCGTACCTTCATCTTGCATCCTATCTGAGTCCTACATCGTCATAATCTTGCATCCCATTAGTCCTTCAAAACCTGAATTTTAAGTTGCACGAATCTTTGATTGCATTATTTTGCATCTCATCAGATTCCTTCACGATCTGAATGCATTCCTTCAGAGTCCTTTACGATATGACTTTTGCATCCTATGATTCCTTCACAGCCTTAATTTTCCTTCCTCATTAGACTCCTTCACGATCTGAATTTCCATCCTACGAGTCCTTGAGAGCCTTAATTTTGAATTCCTTCAGAGTCCTCCACGACAGTGCAAGCAAGGGGGTGGTCTACCTGGATGGCAAACACCTGAGTGACAACGATCAAAGGCCCTTTGCTGCCAAGGCCTTGGATACCTTGAAGCCCCGATTTACCTGTCGTGCCATTGTGCTGGATGTTCTAGCTAGTGCCTTAACGGAAGACATATTCAGGTTAGGGTATATGAATAGCTTGTGTATACACAAACACACACACACATACCCATCTTTTTCCTTCTCTCACCATGCACGTGACGCAACAGTTGATTATCAACTAGGTACAATCATTCAAACTTCATAAGAAGATAACAGGAAAATATAGCAAGAAGAGATCAGTTTTCAGAAAGGAAAATAAATCTTAAACAGGCAAAATTTACATAAATTCTCCAAAGTACAAGATGAATTGGTCTGCGGTAGTAAAATGAACACGGAAGTTAAAAGCGGAAAGGCTCTTTTATAAATATTCTTCTTACTCTTCATTCTCACTTAAAAAGGTTCCTGGAAGATGTAAAGCTCTACCTCCATCCGGACACTTACATCGTCTTGGCCGGCAGTCGCGACAAATTGACTGAGCTGATCTTACAGAATACATTCCGTAATACTGTCAATATTCTGTACCTCGGAATTGGAGAAGAAGTCATTTTCGATTCGCAAAATATTCGCCAGGAAAACAACAGTAAGTTACAAGGAAGTATAAGCATGTCTGTTTTTAGATGTTTATGAATTGTTACTTGGAGAAAATGATGCATGAAATTCGTTCATGAAGTAGCAACAAGAAAATAAAATGGATAATATTTCCTTTTATTTTCTGAGTCCTATAGTCCCTTGTTTCCTAAAAGGCAAGTTTTTTGCTACGACAAACCTGGGCTTACTAGGGAGTAGGGACATCATGTCGCCAGTCGTACTGACTTTTTTAGCGTCACTAAGTCACTTATAAGTCATCGGTGAATTTATGAGCTAGTTGTTACGCCAGAAATGTAAATGAATCAGTTGACCGAGTTTATCACAATTTCGCCCTAGTGCAATTCTGTAACAATTAGCCAGACAGTTGATGAACAGATTACATTTTTCAACTCTCAGTTGGCAGTATTAAAGAATGTTACACCAGCTTTAACGAGCTAAAGTATAATCATATGTTAAAAGACCTATTTCTCCGAAATGAATGAATACATGTACATATAATTATATCGTCAAAAATGCCATTATGATGTAGCAGGTCACTCACTGAGTGTCATGAACAAAGTTGGCTATTTTGTCAACTTGGAAATACAGTAATTTGAACAGGTTAAAACTAAATTCTTTATTTTAGTTTTACTAATAGCATATTAGTGAAAGGAGTTCTTTTTAATAGACCTCTTTTCATTTAACAAGTAAATATCTAGTAATTCATGCCTTTCCTATTTGCATATCTGCTCACATTTTGAAATTTGTTACGTGTTAATGGATTTCGTTTCATTAAATCACACCTGCATATCTAATTATCTACTCGTATATTTTTCACATTTTGTGTCTGTCTATCCATCTATTTTCCATCTATTTTCAGAAAGTAAGGTAGTTGAGGTGTTCACAAGGTGCTTCTACTGCGATGGAGGAGAAGCCAAAGTCTACTCTCTCGGGATTTGGAATCCAAGGGCCTCGCCTCATATTGAGGCTCAACTGTTTAAAGGCGAGGAGGGTGTGGGGGGGGGGGGGGGGGGGATGTTGGTTTAGGTGGGGGGTGACTATTTCATTTTAGAAATATAATACTTGAAGCATCGGTTTCCTCATGACATATTATATTAAGTGACCGACTATAAAATGCTGAATTTTCTTTATAAGTATTTTAATTGAACCATTTTCATCTTTCTTCGAAGAAAGTGATCACCGAATAAATGTATAAATACGGCTGGAAAGACAAGTATTTTCGCGTTATGAATTGTAACATTATCCAACGGTCACATACCGATAAAAGTATTTCCACGAATTTGCAAACAATTTAACTTCAACAACCCATTCAATACATAGTCCAAATCGCGAACTACATAGCCAAATAGTAAAAACCACTACAGACCATTCCATGAATGAGAAATTCAAATAACGGAAGACCTTCAAGGGACAATCACAGCTCACCCAACAATGCTATTTTTCATCTGACTCCACAGATCAATTTCGGAATTTCTACGGACACAAATTCCGGATAGTGTGCATGGCGTGGTTCCCCTACACGGACTTCGCAAGGACCAGCAAGCAAGGAGGCACTATTGTGCATCCTTTGGACTCCTTAGACGTTAGGATGCTGAAGGGCATAGCCAAGGCCTTGAATTTCTCGTGAGTTGTACCTTTCCCGCAGTTCGTAAAATTACATTTCTCTGACTTTCTCTATTTCTCCGGTTTCAAACTTTTCAGAATGGGGTTGCTTTACTGATATTCAAGTACTTTTACATACATTTTTATCCATACATACCAAGCACTGGGGCAACTAAGGCCATTCAGCTCTGAAACGGAAATTGACAGTGAAAATGTTTGAAAGGCGTAACAGGAGGAAAACCTCAAAGATACACTATGAATCTATTGTTAGGAGAGGGTGGACAGTAAGATGGAAGAAAGAGAATATGAGCAGAGGTACAGTAAAAGAAATGAAAAGGGTTGCAGGTAGGGGCCGAAGGGACGCTGCAAAGAATCTTAAGTAATGCCTACAGTGCAACTCATGAGGTGCACTGACGGCACTACCCCGCCTACGGAGGCTGACGATGCTGTCTGCCCTATCTTTGTGGTTACCCACCCAAGTATTGATCACAAAAGAGATAATCGCACTTCCGTGATCCAAAGATCATAGAATTTGATTTTGACCTGGACCAAAGATTTTGGGGTTATTAGATCACGAAAACGACAACTAAAGTTTTAACTTAAAACAATTAGCAGATTAGTTTTGAAGAACCATAATTATATTGCAGAAGTATGAACTATCTGTTTCTTTCGGTATCAATCTGTGGAGCCAATTAAGAGGAAAAGGCTCTACTCGTGTGTCATTAACTTGCTGAGCAAAACTACACTATTTGTATTGAAATATGTTAGTGGATTTCGTTTTATTAAATCGTACTTGCATATCTAATTATAGTAGATTCACATCAGCCGTGCATTTGATGTCTAGGCCAGTCCCTTACGACGCTCCTGATTGGGTGTTGATAAGCCAGTGACATGGCTGGAAACTCTCAGTCTCTCGAGATAGTTCATGTAGGCAGGATGTATTTCTGCCTCTCCTTCGAGATACTTTTGAAAGACGTATCCCTCAGCAGAGGTGGAACATAGATCCTACCCATGTGAACTATCGAGAGAGACTGAGAGTTTCCAGCCCTGTGACTGACTTATCAACAGCCAATCAGGAGCGTCGTAAGGGACTGGCCTAGGCATCAAATGCACGGTTGATGTGAATCTACTATATCTACTCGTATATCTCGCATCTTTTGTCTGTCTATATGGAAAAACCTATATTTCATTTTGTTTTTCGTCCCCAAAGTACACGACGACTTCCCAGGCTAATGCCCCATCGCGAGAGAAAGCGGAATCATTTCCAATTACCCCACAGGTACGAAATGCGCGTTCCTTGGGACAACCAGTGGGGGACGTCCACGGCGAACGGGAACTGGACAGGGATCGTCGGAACGCTGCAGCACCACAAGGGCGACTTTTCCATGATGCTCTCTTGGCTGGAGAACCGCCTCCCCGTCGTCGACTACTCCCGAGTCTACTCGTCCGAGCCCCTCGTCATGGTCACGGCCAAGTCGGCGCCCTTACCCCAGTCGTTTGCCCTCGTCAGACCTTTCACGCGTATAAGTTCTACGTATATATATATCTTAGTTTAAAAAGACCACTGAGCTGATTGACAGCTCTCCTAGGGCTGGCCCGAAGGAGTAGATATTTTTACTTGGCTAGGAACCAACTGGTTACCTAGCAACGGGACCTGCAGCATATTAAGGGATCCGAACCACATTATATCGAGAAATGAATCTCTAATCACCAATGAATACATTCCTCTGATTCCATGTTGGCAGAGCGGAGAATCGAACTCGCAACTACCGAATAGGTAGGCGAGCGCGTTAACCACTCGTCCAACGAGGAACTGAAAGGAGTGTATAATTCACCACAGAAAGGAGGAAGGAGGGGAAGGAGAAGAGTGATGGCTATATATGGAAGGGGGGTGAGAGTGTATGGAAGATGGAAGTGAATGATGCAGTGAGTTCAAGAGTTCCAACGTTCAACTTCGAATTATTTGTTAAAGTATGAATGTACCAGACCAAAGGCTTGATTTCTTACCTGGGATCACTGGCTATTCGGGAAAACAGCTTAATAATTGGCTTTTAGTCTTGAGAGAAAATTTGCTTCGCTCATCAGACAAGTTGACTCTTGACCTTACACATGCAAATTGTTACCCTAGATGATCAAATGCTAAATTGCATCAGTAAACAAAATGCAAATCAGCACTTTCCGATGATCGAATGTACACGACTCCCCAAACCCTTCACATCTATGTTGACTCATATTATACCAATACAGGTAATCAAGCTACTAGGCAGAAATTGAGGTAAATGTTAGTTTGCAAGTTAGTTGTCTAATTAAACCTTTCAAAAGTAAGTCAGCCTGTTCCACCTGTAAGCTGCCTAAATGGAAGTTGGAATCCACTTTACTCTTAAGTAATCAAGCTAGCATTTGGATACCCTGTATAAAAAAGTTAGATTTCTGCTAATTTGCATACAAATGTACAGACATGAACAGCTTACTACACAAAAAAAGTTTAATTACTATTCTTCCAGCAATAAAGTCAGAAAAACTTTGTATCATAAATCAACAAGACTCTTTACGAGAATTTGTCTTGTATCTCGTGCTTTGCTCTCCAGTATGGCTGCCAGATCTTAGAATGAGTAATGTTTCTCCTCCTGCAGCTCAACTATGGGGTCTGACAGTTCTCTCCACGGTGGTTGCCGGTGTTACCTTGTGGATTCTCCAGAAGATATGGTCTCGCATTTCTAACGAGAGGAGCATAGGCCTTGGCAGTAGTGTCCTCTTAACGTGGGCCATTATTCTGGAGGACCCGCCCATGAGATTGCCAAAAAACATCACTGCACAGGTAAGACCAAGACCTCCTTGAGGTCTTGGGTAAGACTGTAAGATGTAGTAGTTAGTGAGGACTGGCCTGGGAGGCTTTACAAAAGAACTTAGTTCCACATACGACAGATTACGAGATGAATCAGCAGTATAATTTTTAAGATAAAGGCTCACTTGACGAATGGAAAAGCGCCTTCCTAAACATAATAGCTTGACAAATAAATACTTTCCAGATGCTGATAGGCTGGTGGTGGCTGTACTGTATGCAAGTGACCATCATGTACCGGTCTTCGTTAATCGCCCACCTGACCGTCCCTGGAAAGTCGCCCGAGCTGAATTCGCTGGACGATCTCCTGGAAGCGAACAAGAGGCATAAGTGGACTTGGGGATTCGAACCCACATATGGATCAGGATGGGAGTGGCTCAAGTTGAATGAGAATCCTACCGTTAGGGAAATATTCAAGGGCATAGAGGTGAGGGACTTGCTCTGAGAAATCCATCGGAGGTTATGAAGGGAGTTCCTGGATTTCTCTTGGCGTGTAGATTAAGGTTCTTGCTTCTGGAGAATCAACTACTTCTCTTTACTTTACTTTACTTCTGTATTTCTATAATAATAATAATAATAATAATAATAATAATAATAATAATAATAATAATAATAATAATAATAATAATAATAATAATAATAATATAATAATAATAATAGTACTTCAAGAAACTTTACTTTTTCCAAATGAGCTATTTCAGAAGCCTTGATATTTTCCTCATTTCTTTATTAAAATGAGCAAATCTACCACGTTCAGAGTTTAGGGTCAAAAGAAAATGTATATTTAATAATAAATAGGAAGCGAAGACTAAAAACGGTACAACGCAGTTAGGCATCTTATTTTGCAAGCATTTTTGAAACGATAAATTCGATAACGTTCTCTCAACAGCTGCCGTTTGATATTGCGAAAAGATTGGAATAAAGTTCGTTTTTATTTTCAAATTAGGGTCTAATTCCAATAAGTCATCTAGAGCGGTTTCACCGAGTTGCTATCTGTCACAACACCTAAGTAACAGTAGCTTGGATCTGAAGATGGGTAGCATTTCACTCTAACAAGGGAAAATTTCGAGAAACGTGTGGCAAACGAAGAATAATCAAGGTGAAATGTCGAGAACGGTAATACTGAAAAGGGTTTCAAAGACTCTATAACAGTGACACTGAATATCGAGTTGTCAATGTTGCTACTCTGAGAATTAATGAAGGTATACTTGCAGTCAAAAGGGGACTTAAAATTAGTGTCAGTTGCGATTCCGAATGGCGAAAATCCAGAGCTTTATTTGACACCAGGAATCTGTTGGTTTCTAAGGTTCTGGAACTGGACGTACAGCTTCGCAGAGTCCTTTCCAGCCGCCACGCCTTCATCACCTGGAAGTACTACATTCGGTCCATCATACTCTCGCAGTACACAGACGAGAGAGGATACACTCCCATACACACAGCCAAGGAGGAGTTCTTCAACTACGGAGGCTACGGATGGGGGTTCAGGTAAGGGCGGTCGCTACGCTAAGGGCAGCAGTCTCACGGATACTGTGTCGAAGTCATGCTCTCGAGAGTCAGTCGATTTGATTACTTCCTTAGGTCATTCAGATCTGGGATGTGGGTCTTTCTTCTTCTGTGTTCTTCTTGAATTGCATAATTTTATTGCTTGAATGATTTTGAATGATATTCTATCAAAAACTTCATTATTATTATTATTATTATTATTATTATTATTATTATTATTATTATTATTATTATTATTATTATTTTTTGAATCTTGAATTACAAGTCAATGATATATATACGCTTGTTTCATATGAACGGGGGTTTATCGTCTAAGTAATAATAATAATAATAATAATAATAATAACAATAAGAATAATAATAATAATAATAATAATAATAATAATAATAAAATAATAATAATACTTTCCCAATAATAACAATAGTAAGAACAATAATAATAATAACGACGTTTTTGCTATAACATCATTCAAAATCATTCAAAAAAATGAGATTACGTAATACAAGAAAGACCACTAGCGAAGAAATACCCACAACCCATTAGTATAAATATGTTGCAAGTCTAGACTGCAACTCGGGCATCGCTTGATAATGCCACCGAGTAGCGAAACAGCTGACGTGACAAAAAACATCAAAAATGGAGTGGGAAAGTCTGCATAATTTTTCGCCAGAAAATCGGGAGAAAACTAAAAAACTTCCTACAAGAAACTTAACGTTAATTGTATAAGAGAAACTCTAAAAATGTGTGTGTGTGTGTGTGAAATTTCTCTCTAACTGGACTTCCTACACCCACAGGAAGGGCGCCCCGTTCCGCGGGCGCATCGACATCATGAAACTCCGGCTGATCGAGAGCGGAGCCATCGAGTTCTGGATGAACAACCTCATCGAGTCCTCGGCGGCAAAGTCTCGGAGTAAGAAGAAGGAAAACTCTGAGAATGAGGACGCAGCTGAGGACAGGAGAAATAATGACCAGGTATACGGCCATAAATATATCATTTTAGATTCTCTAGGGTAACTAGAGAGTTTAGATTGAGGCCGAGGACCATTTCTTACCTATAAGATAATATGCTAGACACGATCAGAGTGTCGTTCTCTCGTTACTGGTGACAATTTTAGGATTTCATGAATAAATAAACATCTTGACACTATTCTCGGGGTGCAGTTGAACTTTATACGACCTTGAACTTGGTTGCTCATCTAGTGCAGACTGCACATGAGCTAATTTTTTTTCTTTTGTTTTTTACTTAATAAGAATCACTGAATCTGTGTTGCCAAGCACCGTGGAAGTTAGACTAAAGCGATTTTAGTACCAAGTGAAGGTCTTAAGCAAAATTAAAGTAATATGTAAATAAACAAACTCAATAAATAGGGCAAAGAAAATCTTTACATCAAATACTGAACTTATGCCAGTCTCATTCTAGCCATAACTCGCTGTCTAGATTTAATGGAAATCGATTAAGATAGATATCATTTGTTCCATATTATACCAAAAACATTATTTATCATATTCGTTGTTTTGGGAAACAACATTTATCCAAAGCACAAATCTCGTGTGACTTTCAAGTCGTTACAGCACAAATCTTTTTTGTATTTTTCAGCGACGCTTCAATACAGTACTAGGGATGGGCCATCTACAAGGAGTCTTCTATATACTGATCATGGGAAACCTCTTGGGTCTCTTGAGTTTCCTTTTTGAGTGCTGCTCCAGCTTCCCTTCCCCCAAACTCTTCCGATAAGATCCAGCCCTCCAAAGACAACCAACCGAAGGATATCAAAATCTGAGAGTTTCCCCTAAGATAAAAGTAATAAAGCCTACAAAAGCTTCAGAGGTCATCTCCTAAAAGAAGCAATTACAGGATATCAATATATTCTCATTAAACCATCCCCTCCAAGATTAAACAATTAAAGGACACCCGAAAAATCTAACAAGGTCTTCTCTAAGGACAAGCAATGAAAGAATATGAAAATATTCCATATTTGGAGATTTTCTCTTCAAGGACAAGTAAAGACATTTACATGGGCGTTTCCTACTGAACTAACCTTCTTCAAGGAAAGACACAAATAGGACAAAGATATCAATTTCATGAAGAGGTTATTCCTCAGGACGTCTTGGAAAAAAAAAGTCGACCATTTTAATTGTGTGAGACCAAGCTCCAGGAACCACCACGATCCTACGTCGTCCTGTAGAGGACTTTAAACGAAAAGAAAAGAAAATAAAAAATTGCTCTTAGAGTTTTTGTTTTATTTTACATCAACATTTAGTTCGGCATAGCAAGGGCAGTGGTTTGATAAATCATCAAACGCCAAAGTTCTTAAAATAAAGACGCCTCCAGCACTATTTATTTTTTTTATTTTAAATCAACTTGCAGTTCAGCATAGCAAGGACAATGGTTTTGTCAGTTATAAAACACCAAAGATCTTTAAAGAGGCTATTAAGATTTTTAGGAAATGTTAGACTTGAAAAATGAAACGGATTTACACTTGCAAACTTTAGTCGTTTCTGACATGATAAAAAGGTTATCCAGTTATATCAAGATGATTTTTTTCTTTACGCTAACTGTGACAACATTATTGATGATCACGTAGTATCTGATTTTGATGACAATATGATTATAACTATTCGTTTCTGACGTCATCTTGTTGCTAGGATCCTCTAAATGAAAACAAAGAAAAGTGTTTATGTCTGGAGTTGCACTTTAATCTCCTCAAGCACAAGAAAAATCCGTTTTTATTTTTAAATAAATCTAAATTGAACTTGACAAAATAAATGTATGACTTAGGATTAAGGCAAGCATCAGGGAGAGGGTGGATGTCAAAACTACATATATATAAAGAGAGAGAGAGAGAGAGAGAGAGAGAGAGAGAGAGAGAGAGAGAGTGTCCAACCTTTCGGGATCCGATGACGTGAAAATACATAATTCCTTCTCCATCCCCCTGAGGTTTCCCTGGGTTCTGCCGGAAGCTCCTGACGATGTCCCACAACCCCTACTAATGTTGTGGGGGTGGGTTAGTGTACTAAAAGAAAAAGAATGTAAATCAAAACACACGCATGAGTGTACATATCGATGCACAGTCCAACTAACCTACATTTTCCTTTAGAATGAAGCTTATTAAGGTCATTTGCTCTTGTGGGTCAGATAAGGAATACAAATGAAGCATAGCACATACCCTACTGCTTTGTAAAGGTCAAACCTCTTCTGAGACATTAGCTGTGTTTTGACGGATTTTTGCCACTAATTAAGGATCGTGAAGTAAACATAAAAATAAAGGTTCTGTGCGAACTGGAACTTTATATGATTTTTTTCATATATAAAGGTGGGACTCAGGATGGTTTTCTTATTTGGCTAAATAAAAAACCTAGCACAAAAATACGCCAGTCCATTATCTGTTGAAAGGAATATCTTACGAATCGTAGTTTACATTAATGTTATTGATATCATTATTTCTGTTAACGATACACGCGGAGCTAACACAAGATATCGTCAACTTGTAAATGAATCTTGCAAAGAAGAAAAAAATACCCATGCATGAAAAGAGAAAACGCATAAATACGTAAATAAATGACATGCAAGCAAACGCACATTACTGATCTGCGCTCTCCCTTTTAAGAAGTCTGCGAGGAGCTTGCTAAAGATAATGCTTCGAAAATGAAAAGAAGCGCAACGGGGACAAGGCTATTTTCTCCCTCCCGGTGACGCAATCGCCAATATAAGCTGGAGCCTAAAAGTTGGCTGCCAGTCTGCAGGGCAGCTTCTCTTAGTGAGCTTCGCGTGAATCCGTCTCTCCCAAGAACGAAAGAGAGACAGGTCTTGGTCCCTCCGCTCATCAACCAAGCCACTGGCAAAGCGAGAGCATCGCCCCCTCATAGAAAACGGGAATTGGAATCCTCCAGACGTTTGTATACCCAGCACGTGAAGGCGATGATAAAATCAGCTTAAAAAAACAGAACAAAAATAAGCTTTTCTCGTCATTTGATTTGTGATAAGAGAAAATAATGGCGGGTGCAAACGAATCTCCAAGCAGCAGCAAGAAAGCTGAGGCAGGGCGCGAATTAAGAGGTATGAAATATTAATTTTTTGTGTGTTTGTGACATTTTTGAAAATTCATGATCACGTGAGATGGGCCTTTTC
>NC_061092.1:6735822-6745822 GCF_015104395.2 Macrobrachium nipponense | reverse complement strand
ATGTCTTAGTTCCGCCACTGCAGATCCTGTATAATACAATTGGCATCCAGAATCTGTATAAATCGTAGCTTTCGTATCCAGATTCTGTATACATCGTAGTATTCTTAGTAAGAATCCTAAAGTTCGAGGGTCATCAATAATGATAATTACTGTATGACCAATCCTTTATCGGAGGTCAATGATATATATATATATATATATATATATATATATATATATATATATATATATATATATATATATATATATATATAAATGACTTTCACAGATCTGAAGACGACGCATTAGAGGGGAAGAGTGGTTGTCAGCTAGTAGCCGCCACTTTGAATCACCTGCGTCATCCATACCAGCTGTTGTTGGTTCCTCTCACCATCTGGTCAGGAGTAGAACGGGCATTCCTCGGCGCAGATTTCACAGCTGTAAGTGTTAATAATGTGCTGATTTACGTTCCAGTTCCTCTTGATATCTAAAAACATTTCATTAGCTCTGCCTCAGCAGCTGAGTTTTTACGTATGTGCCCCTTATAGGCCCAAGTAAAGAGAAATTTCATTAGCTCAGTGCCTCAGCAGTTGAAATTTTACGTGTTCACACCTTATAGGCCTACGTAAAGGCAGCATTTAATTAGCCGAGTGCCTCAGCAGCTGAATTTTTTCGTGTGCACCCCTTACAGGCCTACGTAAAGATAGCATTTCATTAGCTCAGTGCCTCAGCAGCTGAATTTTTACGTGTTCACCCCTTATAGGTCTACGTAAAAGCAACATTTCATTAGCTCAGTGCCTCGGCAGCTGAATCTTTACTGCGTATGTACCCCTTACAGGCCTACGTATCCTGCAGCCTGGGCATCCACATGGTAGGGTTCATCATGATCTGCTACGGGGCCTTCGACGTCCTGGCCTCCATGAGTGCCAGCACCATGGTCAAGTTCCTCGGGAGGGTGCCGGTGATCGTCATGGCTTTCCTCATCAACTTGTCTCTGATCGTCACCTTGATTTACTGGATTCCGAACCCGCAGCAAATGCCCGTTTTCTTCGCCATCTCTGGACTTTGGGGATTTGCTGACGGTATTTGGCAGACGCAGATTAACTGTACGTATGATATTTTGTCTTTTCTAAGGCATGAGATATATTATTTGTATTTAGCTCTCTCATCAAGCTTTGAATGTCAAGTAAATGCACGGAGTATAATTTCATTTGAAACAGTTATGAGTCAGGTAGGCCTATCTCTACTTTAGTCTACGTTAACTATTTTTTTTACAACTAAAATGATTACACTTTATCTTTGTAAACTGTATCAAACATGAAAGCCATTACTATTGCTTTAACTTGACAAACAGAGGTGTAATTTAATATATGCATCTATTCGCCATGAATCATGGCACACAAATATGAATATATGAAATAATATTGTAAGCACATTCTTTAATTACTGCACCCACAACTATATATTATATATATATATATATATATATATAATATATAATATAATATATATATTATATATATAGATTTATACTCGGTTACGTCATTCACCATCCTTTCAGCGCTGTACGGAGTCCTTTTCGCGGGAAACACCGAAGCAGGCTTCAGCAACTGCCGCCTGTGGGAAGCCACGGGCTTCACGATAGCCTTCGCTTGCAGCTCCGTCCTATGCATCTCTTCCAAGATCGTGGTTATCGTCACGTTCTTAGTCCTCGGGGTGACTGGATACCTCATCATCGAAATGATCGAGAGACTGGGTGGCCTCAAAAGACGAGACGATTGATTATATAACTGTCTATAGGTCTAGTCTCTCTTTACAACTGTCGAAGATGGCTATAGATCTAGTCTCTCTCGCTCTTTCTCTCTCTAGGCGTTCACCAGATTGACCACGACGCTAAATGAGTGACGAAAGCATCTGAAAGCATTATCTCGGACACGTGGTACCTCCCTGAATTCATGAAGGGGTAATAATGAATATAGACGAGTCCAATACCTAATTCTCATCGGACGATTTGCTTATTCATGGCTTGCATTATTGGTCAGTGCATTAGGGGTTAATAAGCTCCGTGGTTGCAGAGAAGGCGCAATTCGTCAGTGCATTATGAGCCTGAACGCTTAACGATGGTGCATTTATCAGTGCATTCAAAACTATATTAATATGTCTTTGACAGATGCGTCTATTTTCTATAAAGGTCAATTTGGACTATTTTAGGTATGTTTGGTGCTTCCTGTGCAAAGTGAAAGAAATAAGATAAACTATTGTAATAAATTATGAATAGTTATGAACAGAAAACTGATAAACTTCATCTTCAAATACTGATTTTTAAAGATATAAATCATAAAATGTTATTTAAAAAAAAACAAAAAAACTTTATGCGTGAATCCGTATATATTATATATATATATATATATATATATATATATAAATATATAATATATATATATATATATATATATATACATACATATGTATTTATATGTGTGTGTATATATATGTGTGTGTGTGTGTGTGTGTGTGTGTGTGTGGTGTAAACTCGTGTTTGTACGACTCTCCCGATATCATATTTTGTGTACTTTTCATTAAAGATTTGTACCTTAGCTGGACGTTTTTAATTGCTTTGCATTTTTAAAAGTTAAATTCATGTTCTGAGATTTATAACATGAATTTGAAATTATCTCTCATCGCGTCTTATGATCACAATTCATATGGCTACGTGAAAAGACGTGAATAAGGAGTGTTTACTTCCAACAATGGATGCTATAAAAAGGAGAGAATAATTTAAATTCATCATGATCGCAGAGATGGAGAGCAGCAATTATAATACTTATTTATAATACCTATTATTATTATTATTATTATTATTATTATTATTATTATCATTCAGAACATGAACCTATTCACATGGAACAAGGTCACGGGGCCATTGACCTTAAATTCAAGCTTCCAAAGAATACGGTGTTCATTCGAAATAAATTACAGAAGGCAATGGGAAATACAGAAAGAGGAGATCAGTTATCAGAAAATACAAAATAAATTAACAAATCAACAATTGAATGAAAAAGTAAGTAAGACATTAAAGTACAAGTTGCATTGTACCCTAAGAGTTTCACAGCGATACAAAACTGATTCTTGTATAGAAACTAAGATTGAATTGATGAGAACTGTTCGTTGTTTCAATCAAATTTATTAGCCATGTCATATCAATCACTTTGCGCCGACTGAACACCCACATTATACCCACGGTCTAGGTCTAGACCGTGATTATACCCACTGGATGCCAAGGGTATGATAGGATAAAGCAAAGGAATTCATTCAAATCATAAGAGGAAAATATAATGGCAAGAGGCACCAACTGGATAAGTTAAGTGACACTCAGATCTTCCCCCTTCTTGTGTTTGGCTGAGATCTGTACAAAATAAAATATTTAATTCAAACAATGTTTACCTTACATTGCGGTGGATCTAGAGATAGTGACAAGAAAATAATTACAGGAAAATCTCTAATAAGTGGCTTGGTTTATCAGTTCATGCAGTCGAATAGCTGCTTGGTTAAGAGGTTCTGCTGCAACTTTTTATCTTTTACCAAGGGGACAAAATGACGAAAAAATCCGTTAAATAATGATACCCGACACATAAAACACATAAGAGTAAGTTAGTCATACAATATATAGAAAATGAAAACACGGAATTTCAAAGAAAGTGGTGCTGTTTCTTTTTTATTGGGAGACTATAAGAAATGAGACATTGGCGTTCATTGTGACATTAAATGTATCAAAAAACAATATATCTTAAGGTAATATTACATGCACGCGTGTATTATTTGCTTTACATTATAGTACATTAAAGATTCTTCAGTATAGCCTGCAGTGTTCGTCACAAGGCACACTGTAGGCTGAGCTCCCAAAGATGCAAGCTAGATGGAAAATTGGTGGTACATAAGGTATCTCGAAACATACACAGTCTAAAGGCGAATACTGGTGTTTCTGTGAATTCCTTAGTGATGTGTTTATGGAGTGATGTCGCAAAGCCTATGGTCATCGAAGGGAATTATATAGTATCCTTCTTACCCTTTTGTCAGGGCAAATTACAACACTTCAAATCGTACATGATACGATTTGTCCATGTATGCTAGGACGCATTATTCTAGGGAAACTACTGTAATTTCTCTTTAGTAATTGTTATGCAATGCATGAGAGATTATCGTGAGGATGAAACTTTATGCTCAGCGAATAAATGTGTCAGTTAGGACCATCAGAAACTTTCTACGGCAATAATAAAAGCAATATCAGCAAGGGTATTAAAATCACTTTCACAAACCCTTTAATAAAAGTAAACCGCTCCTTCTATTTATATAACCAGAAACCCAGTCAAAAGCCACATGCACCACATGTACACGACCATTTGCAAACCAAACCATAAACGCACATACGCACATGCGTACAAAACCGACTTCTAGATATATTTTTTTCCGTACTTGAGCTCAGCAAGAGCACTTCAATTCACGCCCACAAAAACATGAGCTGTAACACATTTAACACCACTAAATAAATAAATAGATAAATAAATAAATATACCGAATGTTAACAAGCATAGAAACACGCTTTAGATACGAAAAAAAAAATATTCGTAGATATACAGGGCATACGCTTAATGTTTGTGCACTTGATTATTGCGGGTTAAGTCATATAAGCACCTAAGTGACTTAGGATACAGTGTGGAGGAACTGACCCAGAAGATAGTATAAAAAACAAAAAAAAAAAAAAAAAAAAAAAATAAAATAAAATAAAGAAAATAAAATGGGGGGGGGGGGGGGGGGGTTGTTATGGGTAAGGTGGGATAGTGGTAGCGGTGTTGCGTGCAAGGAGGGTTTATAATGGGGGAGGATTGGGGATATACTTTCCGAATCTTTCCTCCTCCAGTTTTGCCAAGGAACTTTCCCTTTCCCTCTGTAATTGCGGGTTCTTGCCTGTTGCCAGTTTAGCGTACTTACTTGTTTGCTAAGTGTACTAGATCGCTTCGGGCTACGATGCCGGACAGTATAAGCCTTCACGCAAATTATATGTATGTATGTATGTATGTATGTATTTCAGGTATGTATATATATATATTATATAGTATATATATATATTATTATTATATATATTATATTATTGTTGTGGTATCATTATATTATATATATTATTATATATCTTATATATATATATACGTAGTGGGTGTGTCTACGTATACATATATATATATATAATTATAATATATAATATATATAATATATTATATATATAAGTAGTGGGTGTGTCTACGTACATAAAACATATATATATATATAATATATATATTAATAATATATTATATATATTATAATAGTATATATATATATATATATATATATGTAAATATATATACGTATATATATATAATTATATATATTATATATATATAATATACATTATATTAACGTAAATATATAATAATATATATATATATATATATATATTAAAATTATATAATAGATATATTACGATTTCTTCAGCTGAGAAGACATTTACGTAGTTCGATTATAAAGCGCTGCATAATTACAGTTCTTTACATTTACAAGTTTAGCAATATATATATATATATATATATATATATATATATATATATATATATATATATACGTATATATATATATATATATATATATATATATATATATATAGTATATATATATATATATATATATATATATATATATATATATATATATATATATATATATATATATATATATATATATATTGCTAAACTTGTAAATGTAAAGAACTGATAATTATGCAGCGCTTATAATCGAACTACGTAAATGTAACTTCTCAGCTGAAGAAATCAGAGATGCTGACATACAATAATATATTCATTTATTCGGACCCTATAATAAGTTAAATCGGTTATTTGATAAAGAGTTAAAACAGAAGAGAGTTGAAAGACAAAAGACAAAAGTCGGGAAATATCATCAGTTAGGAACGAAGAACATAATCCCCTGTGAAGAGAGAGCGAAAGACCTATAAGTCTAAGGCAGCAGCAGGTGGACAGACAAAACATGGCGCGATTATCTTTCGCAAAATAACGGTAAGACTATTTTCACGTGACCGAAACCTTTCCAACGGAGAGGAATAAAACCATTAGCCTCGGGCATTTCATTTCATGATGGAGTACCTTAACGACGCTAATGGTTAACGATGATATAAAACCCCGGTGAAAGTTGTGACATAATATGCGCTGAAAATTATATGGGCGTAAGAAAGACGATAGTGAGAATCATTACTTTCATACGTAAGTACTAAATACAGAAACACAATTTGGCTACAGCTGGAGTTTTAGAAATATACAGGGATATCGATGTCAGAGCTGTCAATAGTACTCAATAGGTATATATGCATAAATATACATACACACATACATACTTATAAGTACATTAATTTTTCTTTTAAAACAGGATACGTCTCAAGTATAAAAGGCCCATTCAAACACTGGTTTAAAACTAAGGACTATATTTCGGTGGACTAACTTGATAGGGGTGGAAGTTAGTCCACCGAAATATAGTTCTCAGTGTTTTAATGTTGGCTTTTATACTTGAGACACACACACACACACACACACACACACACACACGCACATATATATATATATATATATATATTATATACATACATACATACATACATACATACATACATACATACACACACACACACACACACACATATATAAATAAAGGTTTTTTTGCCACGAAGGAAAAAAATGAAAAACGAGTTGGCCGAGTACTTTCGGTCCTATTCGGACCCTTTACTGAGGCCTCAGTAAAGGGTCCGAATAGGACCGAAAGTACTCGGCCAACTCGTTTTTTCATTTTTTTCCTTCGTGGCAAAAAAACCTTTATTTATACATAGCATCACGTTTTATATACTTCGTGATCAAGTTATTCACACACACACACACACACACACACACACACACACACATATATATATATATATATATATATATATATATATATATATATATATATATATATAGACATAGCATGCATGCAAACACAAATTTAAACATACATGTATATTTATGGATCTACGACTTTACACCATATTATCATGAACGACTTCTTTAGCCAATTCGTCCATCTCACAAAAGATCATTAGCCAGTCTTTCACGAAATACTGAACATAACAAAAATATCCCTGTCCATCTATCCCCAAAATTTATAAGCAATAACATTACACGAAACGCGGACAGACCGTGTCCTCATCAGGACCAACTTTAAAACCGACCCGGGGAATGGAATTTCCAGTAAATGGTCTCTCTGGAAACCTGAAGATTTCCCTGGGCGTTTTCTGGAAAGTTATAATATAGTGTCTTGCGGTATCACTCGAAGTGCAGGAGGAGCCGTTTGCAAGTTAGTGCATCTTCAATTGAGACTTTACGAGCCTTATAGATGCATAATGACTGCCGGTTTCTATGTCGGCGATTTGTGGTGTTACAGTAATAAAGAGTTTTTTAAATTTATTTTTTATTTATATTTTTTCTTAGTTTTGATTCTCTTGATGGTGCGTCAGTATCCAATGCTATATATATATATTTATATATATAGGTATATATATATATGTGTGTGTATATAATATATTATATTTTATTATATATATATATTATATTAATATATATTGATGTTGTATATCATATATATTTATAATATAATTATTATATATATTATTATTATAATATTAATTTTATTTACAATATTATTACATATATATACATACCATATATATATATACCTAACAATATATATATATCAATATAGAGATATATATAGATTATTTATATTTATATATATATATATAGTTATATATATCATTATAGCATATTATATACATATACATATATCGAGCTACAAATGTCCTTTAATATCTAATTCGTTCTACCTCGGAATTAATATATTTTCATATACGTTTAACCGAAGGGGAGGCGGCATAAACTAATATCCTCTTGCGGTGGCGGGGTGGGCTAATGGCTTTCAACTGCCAAACGTTACACCTGGGAATTGAAGATGTCGATGGTTCGTGCCCTTGGCCGGCAATTCTATTATCACTGAATATTATTCCCCTTCGGTTAAACATATATAAAAATATATAATTCCGAGGTAGAGCGAATTAGATATTAAAGGACATTTGTAGCTCGATATGTATATGAATCACGGTAATGTGATATGACTTATATAATGGCTACGTGCGGGCAAAAGCACTGCAACGCTACTGAGGACGAGGTGGGTTTGATGCAGACTCCAAAACTAAAAACACCTGAGCGCCGCAGGTATTTGAGATGGGAGGTGGCATAAACTTATATCCTCTTGCGGTGGCGGGGTGGGCTAAGGCTTCACTGCCAGTCCTGGAATTGAAGATGTTGATGGTTCGTGCCCGTCAGCCGGCAATTCTATTATCGCTGAATAAATTCCCCTTCGGTTAAACATGTATGAAAATATATTGATTCCGAGGTAGAGCGAATTAGATATTAAAGGACAGTTGTAGCTCGATATATGTATATGAATCACGGTAATGTGATATAACATATATATATACATACATACATACATACGCACGGACACATACATATTATATGTATATATATTTTTATATATATATCTGCTCCGGCAGCTAAATATTTGGTAACCCTCGTCAGCAATAACATATTATTATTATTATTATTATTATTATTATTATTATTATTATTATTATTATTATAAACCTATATCTGTAAAAAATATGGAATTCTACTAATTCCTACTTCTTCCTCTTGCATCGTAAGCGAACTTTCTCTGGCAAGATCATTAACTAGACATTTCTCTACACGTACCCTAGATCGATCTCAAAATACTGCCTATGCCGTTTTTCTGTGGTCTTGTGGAACACTGGTAACAGTGTCGGAAAATTAGAGCGCACTTCGCATATGGCTGCAGCGAAACATCTGTTGACTCATTTCCGAACAGATTTGAATAATATGCGGGGACAGGTGTTCTCTGTGTCGTTGGTCCGTAGAGGTAAAATTTCCTCGGGAATTGGTGTTTGTCCATTGTTACTGAAGTTTTCTCTGCGCTCACTTTTTAGCTTTTCATATCTTTTGCTTTAACTCCACTTCTACCTGGTTTCTGTCTAACGTCTCTAACTATTGTTGCAACTTTGTTTTTTTTGTGTGCATATATAGATATGTGCGTGTATATGTGTGTGTGTGTGTACGCGCTCGCCTATGTTCTGCATTATCGACTCTTGAAGTTACATCACTACAAATAAATTACTCCGACTCTGGATAACTTTTTTTTTTCTCTTTTATGAACTATTACTTTCCAACGTCATATCTGATTTCCAGTCTTCCACAAGCTGCACTTGAATGGACGTTAAATTGCTCTCTCCCACAACTCGCATTACCTAATACTTTCCTTATACTTTCCTTATGCGATGTGAACAAGAGACACACAATTGATGATCTTGTATAACGGCGTTCACGAAATTTGACGAATGGATATGGACGTATGAGCTGAAGTTATTATATAAAAGTACTTATCCTACGTTAACTCTAGATTGAATCATGCCGTAGAGACCGCTTTGTCCGATTTCAGTATAAATTGGATTTCACGGTATTCGGCGAAAATCTAACCCCCACCCCCCCCCCCCTAAAAAAACATGAAATCGTAAAGTTAAGGTGTCGCTGTGTACGTTCGTTGTATAACTCCCTCACACACACACACACACACGTACACATACATACATCCAGTGAAGGCTTTTACTGAAAATCGAACTCCCAAAATATATTAGGAGATCGTAAGGTTAAGACTTCGCTGTGTATGTTTATTGTATCACACACACACACGAACACACAAACTACACACATACACACACACACACACACATCCCAATATAAAAATATCTTGTTTGAAAACTGCGTAGAAGACCAGGATACAAAACTGAAAGCAAAGATAACGCAAAGCAAATAAGCTA
>NC_061092.1:6723322-6728322 GCF_015104395.2 Macrobrachium nipponense | reverse complement strand
TTATTATCCATTGGTATTTGTGTGTGTGTGTGTGTCTTTGTGTAATAATCGAATTCTATAGGCATATAAAGTTTAAAATTATATTGTACCTGTTAAATGATAATAATAATAATAATAATAATAATAATAATAATAATAATAATAATAATAATAATAATAATCCTCAAATTAAGTCTACACAGCTCATCCTACAAGCACTCTCGATGAATATCTGCTGTCCTTATTTAACAAGAAAGACTCGAAAAATAAAATACTTAATTTTCCCATTTCTTTGTCTCAGGTAAAGAGAAAACTCTCAATTAAAGAGGAAAAGAAGAAGAGATTACTTAGTTTGAGGCTGATGTGAAGATAAAAGCGAGTTTCAATGAACCGCATTTGATATTAAGCCAAAATACGTCTCGCCAAAGAGGTCATTTTACCCTCGAGGTTTTTTTTCCTCTTTTTGCTGTTTCTTAATGAAGTGAGATGATCAAGTTCCCAAGATGGCTGTGGAGGGACTGACGAGGAACGAATTAAAAAGGCTTTAACGTGTTAATATATATGTACATATATATATATATATATATATATATATATATATATGTACTATATATATATATATATATATATATATATATATATATATATTATATATATATATATATATATATATATATATATATATATATGCTTAAAAAATCACAGTAGATGCACGTGACTTCATAAATAAGCGAATACCACAGGAAAATGATAGTCAGAAATCCAAGCGCTTTCGTCTTTACTAAGACATTTGTCAAGGAGCTCCTTGACAATGTCTTAGTAAAGACGAAAGCGCTTGGATTTCTGACTATCATTTTCCTGTGGTATTTGCTTTTATATATATATTATATATATAATATATATATATATATATATATATATATATATATAGTATATATATATGATATGCACATCACTGTACGAGAGGTTAAGTAATACTTTTATATCAGTATACAAGCATACATGTACTTAGATACTGAGATACAAGTATCAAATAACCTCTCATGTAGTGATGTAAACTTCAGGCTTCATATTTTGACCGAATCTTTAGTAAGGAATTTCTGATTTCACGAGCCATCATCCAGATACGCTAAGAATTCCCTAAAGTCGAAAAGCCTCATGTATTTCTTTAATATTTAAATCTGCTAAGGAACCATCTCTTTCATTTTTACTTTTGTAGAACACTATTCTTTTTAAATTCTTGCAATGGCAAAAATTTATTTAATTTTAATTTGTACATTGGCTGAACATTATTGGTGTTTTTTTATAGTGGCTCATTTGTAAATGTCAGATACCAGTGCATTCTGGAGTGCGCGTGCATTTGCCTCTGCATGCATGATAATAAAAGACCCATCTCTCTCTCTCTCTCTCTCTCTCTCTCTCTCTCTCTCTCTCTCTCTCTCTCGTGTCAACAGGAGTTAACACCGGGTTCATCTTCAGCTTCTTTTTCTTTATATATGTTACCGTCTTTTTCCTTCATCTGTTCTCTCTCTCTCTCTCTCTCTCTCTCTCTCTCTCTCTCTCTCTCTCCCAGCTTTCATTAAATACATCGCCCTTGAGAGGCGACAACAACTCTCATCTTCTCTCTTGGGGGAAGATGTAGAGCAGAGCAGAGAGAGAGAGAGAGAGAGAGAGAGAGAGAGAGAGAGATCAGAGCAGCGAATAGAGGAAAGATAAACTCATTCATGTAAGAGAACGGAGACCATTTCGGTTTCCACGTTTCATTTCTGTCTCTCTCTCTCTCGTGTCCTCCTCCGGCCTTGACCATGAGAGAGAGAGAGAGAGAGAGAGAGAGAGAGAGAGAGAGAGGGTGAAGGGGCCAGAAGTTCAAAGGGACTGAACAACATATAAGGGTCGGTTGCTGCCCCAGGGGTCACTGGAGTTGACAGGGGTCTGGTTGAAGACCTACTGAGACATAAGTTTTCGACCTCAGGAAACGTTGGTGGCGCGCGTTTCACGTTTTCTTTGAACTGTTAACTTTTTTTCTTCTTCTTCTTCTTCTTTAATTTTTCTTGATATTAAGTACTCAAAACAGGTTAAGGGTAAAGGTTCTTAATATGAATATAAAATTTATGTAGCGTATCAAACATACATACATACATAAACACACGCATAAATGTATAGACATACATACATATACGTATATATATACTAGAGGTATATTACTCAATTTGAATTACTAAATCTGTTCTTATCTTGCACTTGGAAAAGAATATTGAGAATTTCATAAAAACACGCATTCAGCAAACGGGAATCACACCAGGATACGCGATGTATAAATGATGGCGATTTGCATCAACTTCACAAATCAGATGCCATTCATATGCGTCGAGTAATTCGTCATCGGGGCAATATAATGTGGAATGATATACTGAAGTCAATAAAAATGTTCTTTCTCTGAAAACCTAATTTAATTAGTTTTTTAGTCGTATATTCATTTCATAATAAAAATGTTCTTTCTCTGAAAACCTAATTTATCAGTTTTTTAGTCAGTAATCATTTAATATATTTTCCTCTTAAATATTTCCATTGGCCGTTTGAAGTGATACTCTACACTACCATTTTCGTCTATATTTGCTCCAAATTTGTGAAGTTCAAGTTTTATTTCTGTTTCTTCATATCCTTTATTTTTTTTTTGTTATTCCCTTATTCGCCGTTTATTCGTTCTCTTTCCCCCATCTTCGTAACCTGTTTTCCACGACATCCGAATAAGTATTCACTTTCCTTTCTTCTATTTTTCCCCCTTATTATTATTTCTGTTTCGTCGTATCGTTGGTCTTCAAGTTATTCCCTTATTCGTAACGTGTTCTGCCCGACATCTCTTAATATTTTTTCTTCTACTATTTCTCTTTATTTTTTCTTTACTTCTGTTTCGTCGTATCCTTGTTTTTTTCCCTTATTCGTCGTTTATTCCTTATTCTTTCCCCATCTTCGTAACCTGCACTCCACGACATCCGAGTAACTCTTCACTTTCCCTTTCTTCTAATTTTTCTCTTCCTCACTTTTTTTTTTCCTCCCTCTTCTACCTCAACCTCCTCCACACAATCTTCTTCTTTTTTTATATATGTCTTTCTGAAGGATTTCCTAGGGGACGATTTTAGGCAAGAGAAATCTTTATGCGCCATCAAAATTAACGACCGGAGCTGGAGGCGGAATTGCCTTTTTTGCACTTCCATATTTTACGACGCATATTTCTCCCCCCTTTTATTCTCCATTAAGAGCTTGATCCCTTTCTATTCAGCGATATCTACCATATACCCCACCCCCCTCCCAAATACTACCCCAAGACCACCCTCTCTATGTAGGCGAGGTCGCAAAGGTCCTCCGGATTCGAATATATTGTTTTGGGCCTCTTCTTGGAGATATGGGTTTATCATCATCACATGGGTTTATTATTATCATATATATATCTTTTCATATGTTGAGGTCAATCTATAGGTAATTTCCCAGAGACCGTTGCTGTATAAATTCCAAGGGACATGGATTTCTCATCATTATTGTTTTATTTTTTATTTTTTGTATGATGAGGACAATCTACAGGCAGTTTCCCAGAGAAAATCGTTTGAACTTATGTTCAAACTGTTCCTCATAAGACCAGATATTTTTTGGTCCAGTTAATGATAATCTTGTCATAGACCAGTCAATATGCATTTCAAGAAATTAATTACCAACATAATCAAATAAATAAATAAATAAATGATTAAATAATAAAATTTTATCATAACTCTTACATCAAAAATTTATTTGCACTCTTGGACGATGGTCTGATTAACAAATTCGCAAAATGTTCTTACTTTAATTTGTTGTTTATTCTGAAAAAGATGAAAACATTGCCTATCTAAGGAACCACTGCGTAGACCTTGCTAATTCTAGAATACCTTATAAGAAGGTCATTGTCTTACCTGTGGTTGTTTGGTGTTGAAGGGAAAGTTCTCATTCACTACTTTTTTTTTTTCTTTTTTTTTTCAGAGCGGCGTCTGATCTCAAGATTCAGTCTACTTCAGTCCAACTCTAGATTTTTTTTCTTTGATCTCAAGATTCAGTCTACTTCAGTCCAACTCTTTAGATTTTTTTTCTTTGATCTCAAGATTCAGTCTACTTCAGTCCAACTCTTTAGATTTTTTTTCTCTGATCTCAAGATTTAGTCTACTTCAGTCCAACTCTTTAGATTTTTTTCTCTGATCTCAAGATTCAGTCTACTTCAGTCCAACCCTTTAGATTTTTTTTCCCCCTCTGACTTAAATATTCCATCAACTCCAGTCAACGATTGTGTGTGTGTTTTTCACCGTCAAGGTGAAAAATCAGTTAAAAATGCCAGCAACTATGACGTTTTGGATAAATACCAAAAATGAGCATCTGAAAGTCCTAGCTTGAATCATCTGAGGAAACTAGATCCAACTACCTTCAAAGCATAGACATTACGCCAGTCGCTTTTCCTCTGAATCTAAAACAGTGATCACATCTTCCGGCGCCCCCAACCCCCCAAAAAAATTATAATTAACCTGAAGAACAATTCATCATAAGAAAAAAAATCATCAACAAATCCATCACGATGACCACCGAGTAGAGACTATTTTCTCAGAACGATGCACATGTCGCTTTGACAGCCTTTCTCTGGAAAGCCTGCTCATTAGGAGCCAACTGTCACAGGACCGCCAACATAACCTCACGACTGTCTGTCTGTCTGTCTGTCTCCATCAATAAGCATCAGGATATACCGCAGGCTCAGTGTTGCTTGGTTTGAAAACAACAGCAAGATATTGCAGTGGAGAAACAAAGACATTCTAACGCTCGGTGCATAGAAAGCTGTCATGTGCTTTCGTTTTCTCTGTCCATTATTTATATAAAAAAATATAAAATTAAATTAAAAATCCGTTAAATTCGCAAGGTTTTTAATGGTGGTCGCGAACTACTGTCTATCTTTCTCTGTCCGTTCTTATCTGAAGCAGAGCTCATCCATAGGTATAAAAAATGAGTTAAAA
>NC_061092.1:6710822-6720822 GCF_015104395.2 Macrobrachium nipponense | reverse complement strand
ATCTTTTAACTTGTGGGTATAATGCATGCTTAGTTTGCATGCTCCCAAATTAGCTCCACGAACAAGCACAGCACACTGGGACCTAACTTCAAACAGCCAGACAGACAGACAGACAGAATAACAAAAATATATATGTATATATACAGAGAGAGAGAGAGAGAGAGAGAGAGAGAGAGAGAGAGAGAGAGAGAGAGAGAGAGAGAGAGAGAATGACGCTCCAGTGGAAATTGCACCTGCTAAACTTTCTTTCAACTTCACCCAAGCTGCTTTCCCTAACAATTAAATACTTGTGTTGTGCAGAACGCAGGGTAAAACTCATGTCCAATTTGGGGAAACGCTTAATCTATAAAGTTAACCGAACGGAATCATTGTTACATAGACGGAATACATTTATCCCGAGTTTATTCTAAACTTCTGTAGAGTAAATGAAACGATAAATTTAAGCTTAAATTTCTAGTATGCTTCACATCGCAAGTGTCAATGGAAAATCGCTTTGCTTTATTGGTCACGATCATCCTTTTCGTCATTTATCAAATATTCCTTTAATAATGAGGCAAACATTCGTCATACATAACCAGAAGTAAGTTTCCTTATTGTTTTCTTGAGTGGAAAAAAGATGCAATAACTCATATGATAATTTAGAAACCCAAATATTTTTTCTGGAAATGCCTGAGGAAGGAAAACCTACACAGTTCCTTTTAACTAGGCCAAGTTTTGATGGAAACATTGGAAAAAAATAGGGAAAAGAAAAAGACAGGGAAAATGGGAGCACTGAGAGCGTTCCAAAGCTTGGTATTTGCTGGAAAGAAGGGCACTCTTCTGAACTACATGTTTACCCACGATACCACAACTGTTGTTTTTGTAGTTCATAATCAAGAATAAATGAAAATTCCTACTTTTTGAACAAGTGCCAAAAAATGTATTTGCGATTGACCCAAACTGCGAATGAATTTATTCGTTATACCTAAAAATTTTTTTTTAACTTTGTGAATTTTATTAGACTATTTTAGGCTATTTTCCGGAACTGTAACTTGTCACAGAGACATTGAGTTTTTCTCTAGCTTCCATTTATTACTTTCTTCGAAACAGTTTCACATTTTCCTTGTTCCCTTAATTATTATGTTTACGTTCAAGTTTCGTACCCAAGAATAATTTATCCATATGGGTGACAGTTCCTTTTTTATGCACCAAAAAATATAAAAAGAAAGCATAAAAATCATCTGTGTAACGTTTTAAAGGTGATATCTCTCTCTCTCTCTCTCTCTCTCTCTCTCTCTCTCTCTCTCTCTCTCTCTCTCTTTAGGATATCTATTCTTTGTTTTGAAGACTAACATTTCGCTCACGATTTCAAAATGATTCAAAAATTCATACCACCATTCCGGGCCTGTTTGACTTGCAAAAGCTGTTGAATTTTAGATAGCCGGGACTTCTGGTTATGCCTTTTCACCTCATCTATCTAGACTTTGAAAGCATCCCCCGATTACATATTTTGAGTTTGTATTATTGCATTTTATTTACGAATATCAATACGTTTTCCGTAACAGTGGGTGGCTCTAGAGAAAATATATCACCACGATCACTGCCACATTCATGCTTCAGTTGCTGAGTGGTGTATGAGCCCCTCTAGAGTAAAACTTCACAATATTAGCCTCTCCATACACTTAAGAAGCAGATGGTTCATCAGCAGCTCGACGGGACCCTTAAACACACTGCGTCACTCACCTTTATCCTGCATGCATCCTAACGTTCCCTGGGCATTAATGCCCTTCCTTTCCAATACTTCTTTGTATGTCACCTGTCCAATCCTTTCTATTCTTTCATCCTTCTACCTTTATAACCTCTTTGCTACACTTTTCTTCATATATTATATGCCAGGCAGACAATTCGCCTCATTTTCTGTCATTCACATTCACCATTCGCATCATATTTTCATTCATGGAATTCAGAAGCGATCGCATCTGCCAACTTTATTTTCGAATATGAAAGAGCCGGAAGTATGAGATTATACGATAAGACCTTTTTACCTCGCGGGTGATAAAGGTCGAATCTGTTTTATTTCTCTAAAATTATTCTTTCTTTCCTTCTCATCACTTTTCGGAACTCTGACTCACATTGTTTAGGTCAACATTTCAATGATACCGTTTAATTTCCACGATGTCAAAGCAACGCCAGAATATGGGTAAAATAATTCAGCAAGCTATACAGCGCGAACGAATGTCACTGACCAGAACCTGCACTTACCTAAAAGAAAGACTGATGATAATCGTCCCGATTTAGATATATCATCGTTCGGAATCATTGAAAGACGAATAATTAGAATCTATATAAAGGTAATACCCCATTTTTTTAATCATTCAATCGTACTTTTGTCTTCTTCGTGCTTGGCCTTTTAAGACCTATTTCTCCATACTTTTCTTAGTGATAATCGATCTGTCATTTTTGGCGACTAGGTTGCTGAGTCATCCTTTTTACTACTACTACTACTACTATTAATAGTGCTTGGCCTTTTAAGACTATAGGTTGCTGAGTCATCAGTTTTACTACTACTACTATTAACATTACTATTACTGCTACTATTAGTATTATTACTGATATCACTATGATTTCTATTACAGTTCGTCGTCCTCGTGTGTCTGGCTGTTCTGGCAATGGCCGACGAGGCCCCTATCTATGAACACCTCCCTCCCCCACCCCCACCACCCCCACCCCCGTCCTATGGACCTAAGGAACCAGATTACCCTGACGTGAGTACTATAAATGCTTTTAATATTATTATTATTATTATTATTATTATTATTATTATTATTATTTTTTTTTTTTTTTTTTTGACGAATTGAAGTGAAAATCTAGACACCTTTTCACAATCACCACTGACCAATAAATGAGAGAGAGAGAGAGAGAGAGAGGATGAGAGAGAAGAGAGAGAGAGAGAGAGAAGTTGATTCCAATAGCCAAAGGGAGAGATATTCCAGTAACAAAGAAGAGAGAGAGAGAGAGAGAGAGAGAGAGAGAGAGAGAGAGAGAGAGAGAGAGAGAGAATCCAACAATTATCCTGGAACCCATAAACCAACAACAACTCCCCACCATCATTCACTCGTATCCATCTCCACCCCCGTCGCAGGTGCCCCCGAACTACACGTACAAATACGGCGTCGCCGACGGCTACTCCGGCAACAACTACGAGCACTCGGAGGCCCGTGACGGCTACAAGACGGAGGGCAGCTACGTCGTCGACCTCCCCGACGGTCGCAAACAGATCGTCCGGTACGTCGACAACGGAGACGGTCTCGTGGCCCAAGTGAGCTACGAGGGAGAGGCCCAGTACCCTCCGGCTCCTAGCTACCCAGCTCCTCCCCCTCCCCCACCTCCGGTTTATTCCTAAGGGCGCCAAGGATCTCTAGGACTCCATTCCAGACCTATAGATTCAGAAAGTGGAAGTAGTTTTCCCGAATCAAAATGGCGGAATTTGTGGCTTTTCACGGACTGAAGGTTGTACTCTGACTTGTGTGAGAGTAATCGATTGTATTGCATGATTATCTTGTTTAAATGTTCGAGTTAAAACATACGTGCATACGCACATGCACACGCGCACGCGCGCACACACATATACATATATGAAACATATCATAAATATGGTTACTTCTGTGTTGTATTGTTGTTTTTTGTTGTTTTTTTCTACATTTTCGCTGATTTTTTTTTTTTATTATATACCATATTTCTGTCCCATTTCCCATCATAGTTATTGTGCCATACGAATACTCCTAGTAAAGATGCATAACTAAAGATTATTTTATTATTCCTTGTAGTATATCACGTGATATATATGTATATGTATATATATAAGATACATATATATGTATACATGTTTATATATATAACTGAATATTTTCAGTTTATAAATGTGCCATTAATATATGTCTTCCCAATTTGTTCATTTTTTGAAAGGTAATGGATAAAACAGTACAAAAATCTGGTCTGTCATCCATCATTCAAAAACATTAACCACATCCATGAGAAATATTGAGTCCTTATGTCGTCATATAAACCGTATGAAACACAAGTCGTTGGATAGAAAATAACACAGGAAAATTTAAAATCTCTTATTCATACCTTATACAGTAATGAGCATACATTGTTGACCTAGACAAAGGCTGAATGTCATTCCCATATAATGTCATTATATAACGTGCATCCTATCACAAAGGTTACCCTCGCAGTCGACTCAGGTTAAATGTCTGTCATTATAACAAATAAATTATGAATAAATGAGGTAAATACATTCATTTATGTTGATGCTGTATACATTTCAATGTACATCCATAATAGTGACACTTTATTTCAAGAAACAATTGCTTATACTTTTGACGGTTTTAAATATGAATACCATGGTCAAGGATTAATTGGGTTACAAGAAGTCTTATGATAAATCTCCAATAAATTTGTTTATTGGCTATCTGCTATTCAAAAGGCACCTTGTTTACTGCAACTCGATAATTGTCTGATGAGTAAATCTTACCGCGAATTCTTTTCGTCCTGTGATCGGTGTATGTACGTACGTACACGCGTCTCATTCACACAGTTGCTCTCTCTCTCTCTCTCTCTCTCTCTCTCTCTCTCTCTCTCTATGTTTTTGATTTTGTTGTTGTGCGTGTTTTTTTTTTTTTATAGAATTACGACTATCACTTCACTTTCTTAAAATGTTTTCAAAAAATCTCCAATTGCTGAATGCAAGAAATCTGTCAATGAGTTGTATGTCTGTCGATTCCGAATGATTTAACACAAACTTCATGTAAGTTTTTTTTTTTTTTTAAGAGTTTTACATTAGTTTACATGTGACATAAATAAATACCTCTTAACCTTCCTTTTACCCGTCTCTCTCTCTCTCTCTCTCTCTCTCTCTCTCTCTCTCTCTCTCTCTCTCTCTCTCTCTGTCTACTGTTGGAACTTTTTTGAAAAGTCGAATATCTAGCATGATTTTTTAAAAATAAGTGCCTCTTAGCAAGACATTCAAATTTAGCTTTGCCATCTGACAGGAGCCGACTGTAAGGGAAAACTATTATATTATTTTTTTATGCCAACCTTCATTGTGATATAAACATTGGAATCTCAACATCTTGAAATGCCATTATAATAAAATTTTTATTTTTTTCTGAAACTTGAACACTTTGAAAAAAAAAGTTTTCAAAAGACCTTAAGATTTTAAAAATAGACACTTTATTGTCTAAGAAACACTTGAGCATGATTGAAATTTATGATATATATGTATATATATTCATTTTCATTTTTTAAACACTAGGGGATGGGGGAAAGACCCATAAGAATATTACCAGCAAGAATTCACACCTAAATATTGATTCAAATTTTGTGCGTGGTGAGGGGAAACACCTAGAATAAAAAATCGTAATATATTTTGACACCTAAAAATCCTTGGAAAAAATCTCTATGAGAAAAAAAAAATTGTTTTCGTACGGCTGTTATAAAATCGACAATTTTATATCCCTTGGAATCTAACGGACGTTTTTTTTAGGCAATGCTGAAGACGATGATGAAGAACCACCCTCCCGATTTTGTATGAATGAATAAAATGGCAATGGAATTTTGTTTCTTAGACCCAACGTAAAAATTGTTTTGGTTTTACATTTTTTCCCTTTTTATATATTTTTTTTGTTAATTGTAATTGAAGTTCCATCTACACCCTTGTATATGCGATTGAAACTCTTCAGGCAGAAAGACTATTTAGAAAAATACCTAAGAAGACGATGGCAATGAGCTAAAAGAACGATTGATTCGTTACATTTCTTTTTTTTATCTTTTGATAAATCCCCTGATGATGATGATGATGATTATCATTATTATTATCATTATTTCTCATCGAATGGAAGAGAACACGGCTGCCGGCAGCTGCACTGGGTATTCAGAATACAGCCCGTTTACATTACAGTATTCTACGTGCCCACTAAGTTTATATTATAATGTGAAGACTAAACCCTACATGATTGATATAAATATGTGAATACATAATCCCTTCCATAGAGTAATTTACAGGTGCACTCACAAGTGTTTATGTACATGCCACTTTGTCACCCTACTGCTCCCGCCTTTATTATCTGCGCCCCTGTCTCAGTCTGTCTGTCTGTCTCTGGTATTAAATGGCGTTCATTCCCTATCTAATGCGTCTCTATCTTAATCTAATCTTAGTAGTTTTTGTCTTTATTTCAACCGATATCTTGAAACGTCTCTGAATAAATCATATAACACAACTGTTTTGATACTAGACCAGAATTCTGCTAAAAGGTTCATTTTCACATCGTCGAAAAAGGTCAACATTTAAGCAAATTGAGGAAAATCTATTTACATACATACCTGCGTACATACACACATACATACATATCCACATACCATACCATGCATTAGCATAAGTACTCTCACATGATAAAAAACTTGACGTAGAAAAAAAAGTCACTCTTGTGGGAATAACAATTATTTCAGAAACTCTAAGTATTTTTCTTTCAGAACTTTTACAAATTTACAAATTTTTTAGATTTTCATTCCCAAACCAATGCAGGAACTTAGTAACGCCATTCTTTTTGCAACTGTTCTGAGTACTTTTGTAAGTTTCACAGGGTGATTATAAAGTTAGCATAGTCGACTACTGTGCAATCAACGATAATGAATATATGTTTACGAATTTTTTTTAATGTCTCTGCTTTGATAATGAGTAGACTTGTAAACAAAGGATGTTACTTGTTTCACAAAACTTTAAAGCAGTACCAGACTGCAAAGAGTAAAAAGGTTTTAAGAATTTTTCTCATTAAAGTGCTAACTTGAAGAGTAACATCTCAAATTGCATTTCATAACTGAACTTGATTTCATGAAAATTATGGGATTTCTCAATCAGTAATTGTGCTTGAATTACACCACACACACCTCAACAATGCCTGGATATCCATTAGCAGTAATCTGAAATACGCATACAAACACACACACAATACACGCGCGCACACACACACATATATATACACTTACAATCATACATACATAAACATGAATACAAACCAATTACCAGTTGGACCTAACTTGAAGCCATTGGTATCCTCCCCTAGAAGGACTCCCCGATTACACCGCAAATAAACGAACATCCTAAAATCCTAACCTCAGTCCTACGGGGCGCAGGTAAAAAAGATGGTGGCAATGCAGTTTCTTGTCCAAAGACATTACCCGAATACGCGAACTTGTGTACCATGTATATATACATATACATATATACACATACATATACATACATATATATACATATATATATATATATATATATATATATATATATATATATATATATATATATCAAAACGAATGAAAAAGAAAAAATGTTGTCAGAGAGACTTAAACATCATCAAAACAATTTTCTTAATGTTTTGCTTTGTTTTCTTTCGTTTCTTATTTCATTCAAGCATGAAATAAAAAGAAGAAAAAAAATTTTTCTTTGGGGGGAGAGATCAAACACCTAAAAAGCAATATCTTATTTTCTTTGTTTTTTTTTCTTTGTTTTTATTTCATTCAAGTATGAAATACTGAATAAGTGATTTATCGTTACATTTAAATCTATTTACAAATGTACACACGCTCGACATAAGTTTTTTTTTAATTTGTTTGTTTATTTGTTTGTGTCTTGTGTCTTTCACTCTTGCAAATCAACAAACAAAAAATGAAGTGTCATTGCTTGCCCAAAGATTGATTCTAAATAATGCCCATATTTGATGACGTCACATGCCCCGTTTCTTAAATGGCACTTTCGGTAAGTTGGTTAGAGTTGTAGAAACGCTCTTTCTTCATATACATAATGCCCAAAATGATAGATGATAATATATATTCACGAAAGGAATTTGAATTCCGATAACTTTCGCAAAGGAGGCTGGGTAGATATAATGTAAACAAAACATGATTAAATTAGATCCAGAAAAAAATTAAAATATCACTTGTAAGGTCATGAAACGCCCTCTAGAATGCCCCAAGAGCCAAATATCTAAGATATCTATGAAGTATTGATAGAAGAACTCTATGATCTTGTTTTTGGAGGAGAGAGAGAGAGAGAGAGAGAGAGAGAGAGAGAGAGAGAGAACAGGGGTCTAGTTTGAAAGCTCCAGGAAAATTTTATAAACTCGTATGTGTTGAAAACAATTACACTTTCAGTTATCTCCACAAACGGCCATAGTTTTCCATTTTTTTCGAATAATAGGTATAGATATTTTGAGATCCGCTTGTACCCTGGGATAAGTAGAAACTGATGTGAAAGGATAGTATTAAGTCTTATTGCCTACGCACCTAAGCTGCATTTCTGGTTGCTATGGCAACTCGCTGCTGAAACACACTTGGATTACAAACTTTTGGTTTCACAATTACCCAGGGTACAACAACAATAAATTACTTGCTGGTGTAGTTGTTGATGTTTTTGCTGGTGGTGGTTAAGTAGGGGGGGAAGGGGGGTGAGAGTAACGGGTATGGAAGACGGAGTCCAAGGTCAGGTCAGGTTAGTTTGACATGTGCTGGTTTAAGGGCCAGGTTCCTCTTCATAAGGACTTAGTTTAAACCTAGGGGCGTTCTGCTGTCTACATGAGAGACCTGTAGACAAGATAAAGGGCGCCCCCCCCGCCCCGCCCCCCCCCAAAAAAAAAAAAAAAAAAAACAAGGTTCGGAATCAGATGGGACACGTCAGTCTCCAGCCGTTCCATATCGATCAGAGCAGTTGCACCTGGTCAGTGTGTAGCTGGATGGAGCAGACCACAATCTATCTATCTATCTATCTATATATATATGTATATGTGTGTACGTGATTCTGACTGCTAAAAGAGAATTTCTTAAAGTTTAGATTTACTTCGCAATCCTGATCATCAAAATGATCAAAAAGATCCAAAAATCAATGTAAAAATGAATCAATTTGGGAATGGATAACTGAGCTTATTTACGGATTGAATGAATAATCAGGATGATGAATCATAAATTGAATGAGAGGACAGTTTATCTGCTCCTAAATTTGAGAACATTACGGAACGACAGACGACTAAAACTTGAGATAAAAGCTATTACTCATATGCCTAAAGTTTCATATCTTAAGGGAGAGAGAGAGAGAGAGAGAGAGAGAGAGAGAGAGAGAGAGAGAGAGAGAGAGAGCAACAAAAACGTAATTGAAGATGCACTGAATTCTCCTAAAACGACAGACATTTAAATATTTCTCGTTTGTGGAAAAGATGAAATCTGAACAGTAATTAAGATGCAATGATTAATCAGGGTAACTCAATTCTCTTATGCAGGGGCCACCAGAAACGGCAGAATAAAACAGACGTGACTTGAACGTGTTATTGACGACGTAGTCTTTACATAAAGATTACTGAAAATCGTTAGGAAAAAATGGAGAGATAATGACGTACGGCCATGTTTTCCCCTAATTAAGTCATTAAAAGCGATAAAAACGCGTCGTCCCGAAAGGTTCTGTTATGTAAAAGGAAATTCACAAATTAAAGAGATATTTTCACCGGGGATAATTAAACACAGACTGGTATCAAGTTAACAATAATTTTTTGATGGAGGAAGAAAGAAATATTTCGAGATTGAAGGGAGAATACGTATTTTTGTTTTGATCGAATAAATGATTAACCGTCAGACAGATAAGATTTTCTCAAATAACATGATTTTTACGGAAGGACAAACTATAATGAAGATGCACTATTATTCCTTTGCGTAATTATGCATATTTCTTTTATTTTTTCGTGCAAGGATGATTGGTTCAGTTATTCCGTAATTCCGTTATTAATATGATTCAACATAAGTTAAAATAATGCCCGTATCATAAACGTACGGTGTACTTGTGCATAGGATTACGTAACACGAAACTGTGCACTTGTCAGATGATAAACTCTCAATATTTAAGTAACAAGGAATCTTTAGCATCAAAAAAACGATATATTCTTGAGAGAGAGAGAGAGAGAGGAGAGAGAGAGAGACG
>NC_061092.1:6668322-6708322 GCF_015104395.2 Macrobrachium nipponense | reverse complement strand
TATACGAGGTAACCGCATTGAGGGTCATATTTTTTCCATTCAATTCTTGTTTCAGCAAAGTATCAATTGAATAAGAAGTCAATGAAAAAAAAAACCAGCTTCAGTGGTTACCTCATATAACTGGAAAGAATCCACATTCGACGCTTTCCAAAAATGGTCCCGAAAAAAGGGACGATTTGCTTGGTAAGAAAACAAATGAGTAATGGTTACAATTCTCCCTTAAAATAAATATCAACCACGGACGTCAAAAGCGCCAATCGATTAAAAATGAAATCCGAAATAATTTCTCAGCTGTTGTTGGGGATGGGGGTAGGGAAGGGGTTTGGGACGGGGGGGGGGGGGGGGGGCGTGGTCTAGGACGGGGTTGGATTGCCATCGGGGAGTTCACCTGAAGCTTCAATCATGCAGGCTAATTCATCGAACCCGGGTGTCATGTTCTGTCAAGATTCATGGGGGCTGACCGCTCTATGACCCGAATCGTCAAGATCGGGTCCCTGGGAAGCCATGTAGGACTAATTGATTCATCGCGGGAATGGCTTTCGCAATCGTGTCAACTGATTTGCTAATGACGGGTCATCTTTGCAGCCCGCTGAAGGAGAATTAGCGAGGTGCAATATTCGCGTCGTGGGAGGTTGTTTATTCAATTTTGTGGGAGGTTGTTTATTCAATTTTTTGGAGATAGAAATCTGGAGTTTGTTTTTTTTTTCTTTCGGATGGATTTGGTCGTATAGATTTTAGGCCGTTCGATGATTTTTAAGCCATAGCTCTCTTTAGCTGTTAAAAAAGTAAAAACTGCGAGGCCATTTTATATACTTTCAAGTTAAAAATAAACATTTAGTTTAGAGAGAAACTTCCTTCGTGATGTGCATTACGTGTTCGTTATGGATGTAATATCGCATAACAGTATTTCTCCCCAGTCATGCCATTTGTAAAGTTGAAAAGCAATCAGTCAATTCATTGGGCAGTGTCAATCTTCCAGATTTATGAAAACCAATGTACTGATGAGCAGGGACGAAAATGGGATTTGAGCCTCACAACTTTATAATTCTATACTCTGCAAATAACTACACGTCAAAGGTTGTGTAATCTGCTTTTCAATAACTTTCATTCTTGTTTTTTTAACTTAATTTCATTCTTAAATGGTACGTTTGGTCAACGTTTTGTGTGTTTGTGTACTTAATCACCAATGAAGAAGAAGAAGAAGAAGAAGAAGAAGAAGAAGAAGAAGAAGAAGAAGAAGAAGAAATCTTTTCAGCGAATTCTATCTCGGAATCAGTCGTTTGGAAACTTTCGCTCACGGAGCGTAGTGAAGCCTCGTCGTGATCAGGACAGAATGATTACGGTACGACTCGAGTGTTCTACAGGGAGTACTTACCGCAAAGTGTAGTAGTTACGGAAATGTTAAAAGTTTGGGTCGAGAATGGAATATTTAAAGTGGAAACTTGAGGCTGAATTGGAGTAGTTCAGCTGGTGTACTTTGATGCGTGCGCTGTCTATGTGTGTATGGCCATGTTAACTGATGGCTTTATATTAACAGATGTCTTATCAATTTGTGTGTTTACATTTACATTATAAATTATATATACATATAATTATATATATATATATATATATATATATGTATATATATATATATACATATAATAATATAATATATTACATATATATTATATAACATATATTAATAATGATACCATATCATACATACACATATATATATATACTAATATACATACATACACACACATAGTATATATATATATATATATATATATATATATATATATATATATATATATATATATATATATATATGAACAGAAACCGAAAATTTAAAACCTATGGATATCCCTTTAACAACAACAATAACTGTGAAGAGTTTCAGTGCCAAAGGAAATTCAACACGTGACTTGAAACTGTCTATAACAGAAATTGTTTTGACATCGAAGACAGTAAAATAATAATAATAATAATAATAATAATAATAATAATAATAATAATAATAATAATAATAATAATAATAATAATAATAATAATAATAAGAAATGGGGTTGAAAGAAAACACAAAAAATACTTTGATAAATTTAATGAGAGATTCGGTAGCAAATAAAACAATGCGCTTACATTTCAAAATAATAAAGGAAGAGGGGTGGTATAGGGGAAAAATAAAACCAAAAGAAAATGCCGAGAGGGGGAAAAATAATGAAACAGATGTGGAAAAAAAAATAACAAAAATAATTCGGGTGAAAATGGAAATGAATGAGGAAACAGATTAAGAGTATGTAATGTCATTATTGTTCTTGTTTTAGTGTTTTGTTTCAAATTTTTAAACTTTTTTTTTTTTTAAATCACTTGCTGTACAAGTATTCATAAGATGAGACTTTTCTTCGAGTAAGTGTAGTAGTAGGCTATTTGATGAGAAAGTTTGAAATTTTTTTTTACAGATTTTATTGAAATTCCCACGACACCCCCCATGCCCCTCAGTAGAGGGGTATATCCCGAACCCCTTCCCTCCCTTATCAATTCGGGAATTAACGAAATTATGATATATAAAAGTGAGCAAAGTTAAAATTCACACAAAAATATACACAGAAACATCAGGAAATTAAAGGACTCGCCATTTTATGACCATGAAGTCACTAAAAAAAAAAAAAAAAAAAAAAAAATTACTCGTGTACACAGAAACATCGTAACTATCTTGAGCGTCCTCTAATTCTTTTACGGGAATATCTTAAAGGGGGCATTGAGTAAGTGCCTACTCGCTTGCTTTAATTCGCGAGTCCTGTATCTCATTCACTCCTATTCATAAAAAAAATTTATGGGCAATGCGTATTGAAAGCATGTTAATAATGTCCTTTCCACAGAATACTAGACTCCGCTCAATCACCGTATTTATCAACAATTTCTTACGACTTTTGTTTTTATTGGAAATATATATATTTATCAAATATTTCATCGGTTGGAAAGGCAGGATTTAATAAAATGGGTGATCAACATACCAATGGCAGATAAAAGGAAGAGGGGAAAACATACAGAGAGAGAGAGAGAGAGAGAGAGAGAGAGAGAGAGAGAGAGAGAGAGAGAGTCCTAACCTACGCAGCGTTGAACACAGGAACGATGAACCATGTACCGAGGGGCTCAGTCTCGGCACAGTGTTCGAGATTGAGTGTTGGTCAGGTTCGGACATATTCTAAACATTTTCATTTTTATTCACTAGGAAATAGTGAATGAAATAAAGAATGACAAGAAAAAAAAAACGAAAAAATAAAATCCTTCTTGCGCCACATTAGATCTGCGCGCTGAGAATGAATTAATATGATAAATTACCTACGTGATATCTACAGATGACATTAGTTCACTATATGACTTGGGAGATGGATTTTGCGGTCTCGACACGTTCGAAACATCGGGATCATCTTCGTCTGTCTTTCATTTGATTCCTAAATTTCTTTAGCTCCAATGAATCCATTCTTTTGTTCATCCCTTTGCCTTAATCTTCTTTTTTAACTCTTCTTTTTGTAGCTCCAATTCATCTTTTATTTTATAGAAGTTCTAGAATCATTTCGAACATTTTTGGGCGAAATGATTCGGACGCTTCGAAGGTCGGACGCAGTTTTCGTCTGCATGCTGTATTCGTTTGGAATGAGACAGTGATCATCGAATGTTTTATCATCGTTAATTTTTGTTCCGGATGACACAGTAGTGTTATTTAGATGCTGATAGTAAAAAAAAAGAAAAAAATATCTTTATTCTGTTAGTGCTGAGGAGTTGAATGCATGTGAGAAAGGCGGCGTTTAGATTCTCCAGATTAACAAGGTCTGCTGTAACGTTATTATAACTCTTCCTATGTACACATATTTATAGACTAGTGTTCTCTTATTTACAGTTATTTATACTATGTTCAATACCCAAGTATCGTCGGCTCCTTACCAAAAAAGATTTGGCTGCTACCGTTATCAAGAGATCTTTGTGTAAGACGTGGTTATGGTCAAAGCATTTACATATATTATTTATATAATCTATTTATAAGATTTACATGTCTTAATAGTTATGAACCTTGGTACAAAATTAGCCTACAGAAAGCGTTACAATATAGTATTTTTTTCTGCATTCATTATAAAAAAGTATTAATATACGGAACCTGTAGGTCGTGTTGCTGCTAAGGTAAATTACTTGGAAAAGATCACGAGATAAGGATTAAAAACAAAATAGTACATTGAGGCTTCTGATATAAAATGATTGCTAAAAAGTTAACTACCTATAATAATAATAATAATAATAATAATAATAATAATAATAATAATAATAATAATAATAATAATAATCAAATTTCAAGAGCTCAAAATTGCCATAAAAAGTGCTAAAAAGTGAGAGAGAGAGAGAGAGAGAGAGAGAGAGAGAGAGAGAGAGAGAGAGAGAGAGAGAGAGAGAGAGAGAGAGAGAGAGAGAGAGAGGAAAACGAAAACAGACTTGCTTTACATGAACATGTATGAGTTTGTATTGAAAACTCATTCGCTCTAAAAGTAAATAGACAGAGAAATCAGAGAAAAAGTTCTTGTAAAAATTCTTCTGATAAGTAATATTTAACCTTTTTAAAAAACAAATAAATGAAAAAAATAGGCCTATATTGAGAAAAAAATAAAAAAAATAATCGAAGCCTCAATCACGAAGACTTATTAACTTGTGCTTTCGTCACTTATAACTTAAGAATACCCCAAGTGAACTTCGATCATCAATGTCGTTTCCGCCTCGGATAAAAAGACACGCAAATTTCACTAATAATAAAAATAAAAAAAGAGAGAAATAAAGATCAAAGGTGAGTATACTCAGGTCTTCTTGATTTATTGTCGTAAACAAAGGACGAAACTCAAGATCGCCCCTGTCTAGAATGTCCCTACATCCCACAAACATTGTGTTTAGCAAACATTTCACAGACGACACCCAAGGTAAGGCGTGACTTGTTTTGAAAAAGAACTCAAACATTATTAGGACGACACACTCGATTATATTCTATGGATGTCCTTTTCTATCATAAACTCGCATCTAAAAGAAGATCCATTTTCGAATCCCACTGCAATTCAGTTTTCGTATCCAAATATTTAGGCTGAAGTTTTCCCCCAGAGCTTATTTACATCCAAGTATTTCGTCATATTATAAAAGACTGTTTTTATGCTTAATAAGATACACGAGTTTATCCAGAAGACGAGAGGTTTGGGCAAGGGGGCCACTTACGAAACAATGACGCCCCCCCTATGTCCCCCTCCGACCCATCCGTCATGAATCACTATTCCATCTGACACTTCCTTCCTTCTCTCCTTTCTCGTGTCACATGAACCACCACTGAGTCGGTCTGGTGAGGAGAGTGCCGCGCGGGCCCACCGTAAAAAAAGAGAGAGACCATCTTTAAACCACTATGAGTCCGTCACTGGGTACTTTACTCTCGTGAGGGAACTCATCGGTGATGTAGTAGTTGAACATGACCCAGTAGATGGTGAAGAGGATGAAGAACGCCGTGGGGAAGATCCTGCGGGCGTAGAGATCGATGATGGAGAAGCGCTCGAGGACGTCCTCCTCGGTGAGGACGGTGTTGCTCGGCGTCATCTCCGACATGATCTTCCTCTTGCGGGTGAGCATCTGCCAGACGGTGAAGGGCGGCGGGGGCGGCGGGGGCTGGTCGTCATCCTGCTGGAGGTCGACCTTGATCACTGTGGAGTCACTCTCACTGTCCTGGGAGCGTTCCCTTTTCATCTTGTCTTTTCTATTGAACTTAAACAAACTGCCCCGACTGGTCATGCTGCCGCTGTCGCTGGCGGCGATCCAGGCGTCTCTCTTCCCCTGCAGGGGATCCACCTCCCCACTCACGACTGTCCTGTCCAGGCCGTCGTCCTCCATCTCCTCCCCGCCACTGTCCACGCCACTCCCCCCTCCCCCTCCTCCGCCCCTGGAAGGGGTCACGATCCGCTCCCGCAGCCCCTCCCGCTCGCAGGGGTCCTGAACAGCCTCCAGGCTCTCAGGCACTACACTTAAAGGCAACTTCAACGCCTCCTTCAGGGAAGCCTGCGCGTCCACCGGAGTGTCCTTGCCGGACGCCTCGGCCTCCTCTAAGGCCTCCTCAACCATGGGCACGACGGACAGTCCCACCTTCAGCGTGTTCCGCAGGGAGGACCCGATGTCCACGCCCCCGTCTTCCTTCACCGTCGTCGTCACCTGCATCGTGGCGTCCTTCTCCGCCGCCTGCAGGAGTAAGAGGAATTTGTAAGGGCACGAATGACAGGAGATCAGTCATGGAAGAAACAAGAACAGTAAATTGTAGGTAATGACATAACCCACTTTCCCGGGTGTCAAAAGTGAATGTCAAAATGGGCCTGAAAGTTAGCATTACTACAGAACCACATATAAAAGCAACAAAGACAAAAGTATTTTGATTTTACTCAAATTAAAATACAAATTCTATGAAAACAACTACTGCCCAAACATCCCCTCACACAATATTTTGAATTTATTACCACATGAATAATTTCAGCCAACACAATGAATCAGAGAAATTGACGAACTGGTTCTGTTCGTACAAAGATCTTTATTTCATCAAACCATATTGCAAGAGTATCCAGGTGATATGATGTAGAGAAGGAAGATAAATTAGAAAATTATCAAATACTGAAGGTGAGGTTCATCAGAATCCTGTACAAACTGTAATGATAAGTAAATGTGATGTTACTCTGAAAATTCTTAAGCCATCTTTAGTGAGGGTATGGATCAACTTATGTGATTTTTAATTTTCATAAACTGTTTTATTAGTCGCCTCACATTTAGGCATGTTTAGGGTGTGTGTGTGTGTTTGCGTGTGTGTGTGTGTGTGTGTATGTGTGTGTGTGTGTGATTTGCCAATGCATGTGTGAGCTGATTTTCTCTAAGAGGCTTTTCATTCCTGTAAATATGTGTACCGTGCCTTGTGTTAGCTTTTCACTTACATTTTTATTTACATGATGTGTACCGTGGCTTGCTTTTATATATATATATATATATATATATTATATATATTATATATATATATCTATATATATATATATATATATAGATATATATATATATATATATATATATTTACTTCTGTAGCGTGAGGAGATAAATGTCGATAGGAAAACACACACACGCACGCAATCTATCTCCTGCTCTCTCCAGCACCCTGAGCAAGAAAGATTCCACCCGTCAGCACTTGAGGGGAGTTGAGGTTTAAATGGCGTCTCTGGGAGAGCTATTTCCAGCTTGGTGACAAGAGAACTCTTCCAGAGCTACTCTCTGCTAGTTGTTATTTCCTTTTTCTACTGTTTTATTCTTGGTATATATATATACGGAGAACTTCCCTCTGACCGTTTTGAATCGAGGTCAATTTTTTTTCTTTCTTTTTAGTGTCATTAGTTAAAATCTCTGCCTTTCTCTCTTAACAATAAAGTGAGGAGTATCTTTTAAAAAAAGGTTTTTACGTGTGAAAGGAAATCCGACAAAATTTTGTCTTCTTTCGTCCCTTTTTTTGTTTTTGTTTTTACATTTTATAAAATTTGTTATCATTCTTTTCTAAACAGAGCAAGGCTTCAATTACCAAGTATGACTTATTACCACGAATCAGATGACTCGAAAAGTCAGCAACTGCGAGTGTGACTTTCACAACGGTTTGATCTAAAATCCACTTCTGATACATTTTCCGAAAATTCCATTTACTCCGGGAAACCAATGCGGGTCTTAGAATTGCTTGCTGCTATCTTGAAAGCAAGACTGATTCTCAATTTTTCTCTTATTCACTCTTGAAAACAAATACATTACTTCTCTTACTTTCAGTCTTGAGAACAAATTCTGAGCGTTATCTTTCTTTGCATTTACAGAAGAGAGTAATTTTGACGCACATTTCATAATATATAATATCGATTCTCGTGTTTAACACTTAGGTCCGAAAGCTAAGTCGGAATTTTGATTCTAACTTAAAGGCCAGCGTGAATTGATTCTTGCATTTTTTGTTATTTGTCTCAGAAAAAGAGAGAGAGAGAGAGAGAGAGAGAGAGAGAGAGAGAGAGAGAGAGAGAGAGAGCAAGCGATTTTGGTTTCCAATATGATTCTTGACCTTAAACGTTTTCGGTCGGGCATTTACCCTCTATCCCACGGGTGAGCCTTAGAATCTTTGACCTCTAACTCACACAGGTGACCCTTAGAAACTTTGACCGCTTACGTAATTCTAGATTTCCGTTTTCGTCACTCACGAATCCTTCGTCATGCTTTGACGGGTAAATCTTATAATGAATTTCGTACTCAGATGGAACTCTGATGTATCTCCAACTTTTAGTAAATAGAATAAGTTATCCTGACCCTATTCTTGACCTACAGAATATGGCCTTATACATTTGGCACTGCCAGTGAAACTTTTCTAATTGTGAAAACTGAATACTTAGTATATATTGGGATTGTGGACGAGCTAGACAGTGACAGTGTTTTAAGTAAATGATTTCCATTTTTTGGAAGGCTGGGGGTGGGGGGGAAGGGAGGGAAGAGTGTTTTAAATAAAGAGGCAGAGACAAATACACGCACACGCGCATATATATATATATATATATATATATATATATATATATATATATATATATATATATATATATATATATATATATACAAACACATTTATGCCATACTTCCATTTTCTGCCAATCCTAAAGAATATAATATAAGCACAGATTATGCAGTGAAAGATAAATAGCATTAAATGTCTTGCAAGCGACGTCTGAAAAACACTAGACACACACGAAGAATTTTGTGAAAGTTGTATATCTGAAATGAATGACATGCGAGCCCCACTGATTCATGCTTATACATTAATACATTTTAGAGAAATTTCATCATAAAGAATGAAATACATGTACCATTTAGGAACGAGTATGCATATGAATGAAACCATGATCAAATTAAGCTTACATTATCTTTTCCCAACCAATCTAATTCTACTACACAAAATACACACTATCAACGTCTAATCTAATTACACTAAACGACACTCTGGCTACGTTATTCTAACAATGCAGCAGAGGAGTAACACATCAATGACCAAAATACATAATATGTCTCATATTATTTTAATATTTTCTCTCACTTTTTGTTGATCTACAACTATCTCATCAAATGCTTGTTTGTAAACAGCAACAGCAACAGCAACAATAACAGCTCTCACTATTTCAACATCTAAAAGTGTACACATGCTGCTTTTTTTTTCTTTTTAAATTTAAGGTATAACCTCCGCTGCAAGAAGAAGGATAGATTAGATTTAATTAAGCTCGAAGGTTTTTTTTTGGTTTTTTTTTGGTATGAGAATGAAAAGAAGAAAAAGAGAAACAAAAGAAAGAAAAATGGAGGGGGTGGAGGTGGGGGTGGGGGGGGGGGGGTGGAGGGTGCTGAGAATGAAAAAGAGGAAGAAGGAGGAGAATGGAAATAGGACGAATGAAAAAAAGGGGGGGGAGGGGGTGGGGAGAGCAGAGGAGAGAAACAGAATGCGTTAATGATGGAAAACGAGGTGGAGAAATAAGAGGAGAAAGATAGAGAAAGAGGAATAAAAGAAGAGGTGAAAAATGGAGAGAAAGAATACAATAGACATAAGAAAAGGAGGAGGGTGAGTAAAAGAAGAAGGAAAATGAGGAAGTGCACAAAAAGAAAAAAATGAGCGGAAAAAAAAGGATGAGACAATGGAAAAGAAATACAAGATGAAGGAGAAAGCAAGGAAACGGAGAAATAGGGAAAGAGTGATCATGAAGGATCACAGCAAAAGTAAAAGATATATATATATGTGTATATATAAAATGGAAAAAAAGACGAAGAAAATAAAAAAAACATGAAGAACAAAAGAAACACACCATCAAAATACATCAAAATTACCACGGCACAACAAACAAACACACATACCAACAACGGCTACAGCAATACAGAGAGAGAGAGAGAGAGGAGAGAGAGAGAGAGAGAGAGAGAGAATCTAAAGCTACTGTAACGGAGCACCTCGAGTCTGACATCATCATCCCAGAGAGGTTTACTGATAGATAAGAAGAATGAAAAAAAAAAAGAAAGAAAGCGTGCAACGGTAGTAGCATCATCAAGATCAACATAGCCAACATCAAGATCAAGATCATCACGATCATCACGATCAAATCCTCTCTATAGAATGTGGGCACACACCATTATCCGTTCGGTTATCTGGTGTTTCAGGTCCTCTAGTTTCTTGCGCCGTTTGTTGGCCGCTCTCTCGACGAAGTTGATGCAGGCGAACTCCAGGACGGCGGCGAACACGAAGGCAAAGCACAGAATGACGAAGTAGTCGAGGGCAGTCGCGTAGGAGACCGCCGGCCAAGCCGACCGCCCGCCGAAGCCCAAGGTGGTCATGGACAGCACAGTAGTCACACCTGGGCGTGACGAAAGAAAACGGCACACCATGAGGACGCGACTCACTGTAAAGGGGAAACTAAGAGTAACTCAAAGGGGAGACCCACCCTCTCCTCCAACGACTTCTTGGCGTCCTCCAGCTTCTTCCTGCGGTGGTTCGCGAAGCGCTCCAGGAAGTTAATCATGGCGAACTCGACGATGGCGCCGAAGACGAAGGTAAAGCACAGGATCACGAAGTAGTCTAAGGACGTCGGGTAGGAGGTCTTGGGCATCTGCTTCCGACCCCCGAAACCGATGTTGGTGAGAGAAAGCACTGTGGTTCCACCTGATTTCAAAGAATCACGATCGTGAGGGTAAACCGGAATAAAAAAAATCAACTCCTGACTTGCAGAATTATGGGTCTACAACATGGAGCAATCAGCTGAGAACGGCAAGGCTACTTTATAAAGTCAGGCATTACTACTAATTGAACTTAAGAGAGTGTCAACATTACTTCTAAGCACTGTCTAAAATGACAGGTAATGCAAACGACCATGCAACATTAACCAAACTGGATGTCCAGATAAAAGTGGATCATACTGAAATATCTATTCAAATAAAAACAATAACACACCTACATTTACGACGTCCATCTCTACGTGAACTTAAAACTAAAATATTACGGGCAACAAACTTTAATCTACATAAAGGTTAACAGACAGAAAATTGTTAATGAAATACCTGTAAAGAAGATGAATGATTATAAACACACTTACAGAGGAATAATCACATAGTCAGGGCTGAGGAACACCCGTGTTTTTACGACACTCGATATTCATAAATTGACAGTCAATTGTCTATGTTTGCCTAACATCACAAACGATCCTCGGACTTATTACATGATCAGGTCATTTTAAAGCACATTTTTCAGGAATGAATTAGTCTCCATTCAGGAATGTTATGTTTCCCTTTACACGAGGAAACGAAAAGCATGACATATAAAAGACAAACAGAATATAAGAGAAATGACAGGAATGAATGCATGGGGGGAAAAGCAAAGCACAATATAAAGCAAAATAAAATGTTTCCATCACATGAAGACAAGAAATAAATTGAAATTTTTTTCACTGCACAAACTAAAGTGTTGAATGAAATGAAACAAATAATGGAAAAATAAATTGTAAAAAAATGTAAATCTGATAAAACCTTAGACTTGTCTTTACTTGCTTCTCACGAAGGGTAAATAACACGAATAAAAGTTTTAGGAAATCAGGGAATTTTATTGCCGATTACTTTTTTTTCCAAAAATAGAAGCAAAAAGAAAAAATGAGTTGACAATGACAAATGGGAACCAAAACAGGACAAGGGCCATTAAAACATTATAAAAATGAAGGGGGACTGAGTGAAAGTAAAGAGAATAATGAAAAAAAAACAGCTATACTTTAGCAATTATTATTGAAAATAATTATTGAAAAAATACATAGAACATAAATAATGGAAAGCTGACATAATACATAAACGAACTGTAGATTATATAATGATCTAATCTTAACTAAACAAACTGATTCTTCATTATATGTGAATATCACCATGAAAGTGGATGATGATATAGATCCTATATAAAAATACAAATAATTATAAGGAAAACAAATCTGAGGGAAATAAATCCAAGAAAAACAATAAAAAGACGGAATAAAGGACAGGAATCAGACATAAAGATACGAAAACTAATACAGTTGAACCTCTGATGAATTATGACCAATCAAGATATTCAGAATGAGTGTTTTTTTGCTACAACTGTTTCATCGCCTATAATACTGTTCCAAAAAATTTGAAAGGGGTTATTTCTTAGAAATTGAATTTCAGAAAACGGATTATTACAAAATGAAAATACTGCACTATTTCCACCGTGAAAATACTTCTTCATATCAGATTTCTTCTGAGCGCATTTTTTTTTTTCAAATTCTCCTTAATTAGTTTTCCTGTCTTTAAAAATCAAGTGCTTTTTTGTGTTTTATTTCTCAGTAAAAATGGTAGGGAAACTACGGAATTCGTAAAACTTACAGGGACATAATTTACAAGTATTTACAAGTTCAGTAACATGTTTCTAACATAAAACTAAAAATTGATTATGTCAACGTCAGTTTCTGAGACAAAACTGAATATACACACATCTAAGGAAAAAATAAACAACATACACATAACATATATCTTACGAATATATGGAGAGAGGAAGAAATAAATTAAATTAATATATATTTATTACAAAAGAATTTTTCTCAAAATATTTTGCAAATTCAAAATTCAACTACATTTCTAATATTTCTATTGAATCAACATTTCATGTCTCCGTTTTCAACAATGGCTGGAGGGCAAATCTTTATTGGACCAGAAATGTATTTATTTCTATTACTAATTTCAGTTAATAATATATTATTACCTTCGTAAAGTTCAATTGTCTACCATGGCAAATCATTTTGATACGTGAGAGAGAGAGAGAGAGAGAGAGAGAGAGAGAGAGAGAGAGAGAGAGAGAGAGAGAAATACTAACCGGCCATATACAGTAATTCTCTACATGCTGTGATGTCATACAGTACACGACAGGCAAAATTCTTTTTTCCTTTTTTTCTTTTGTTCTGACACCGATAAAATGCAGGTAGAAGAATAGATAGATAGACAGAAAACAATGAAGAAACAGTAGATAACAAATGCTAAATACTATACAACGTGTAACAGATAACAGGTAACAGGTAACTCAGGCATGCTGTGAAAATTATTTCGCTGGAAAAATTGCTGCTTTTAAAACCCATTTTCATTTCGAAAATATTCAGTTAAAGACGCACTTTATAACAACACCAGCTGAGAGAAAAAAATGAATAAAAACTTGTTTTAGAAGTTATGAACAAAAACTCACATGAACTCGATGTGATCGATTAACATTCTTGCTAAAAATAAAGGAAAACTTTTGCAGTACAAGCAATAAATCGAACTTCTATTGCAGGGAATGAATGGCAAAGTAAATTAATATTGCAAGGAACGAATAGCAACGTAAATTAAAACGGCTGGATAAAAAGTGTTAATACAATTAGTAAACAGCAAATCGCGCATACCAAATACGGGTAGGTCATGTGTCCTTTTAATCTCTAATATTACCATGAATAATTAAAACCATCTCTCGTCGATATCAGGTGACAAATTTCGATGAGTAATAAGAAAGTGATCCACGAAGTCAGAATCAGTCTTAAGGAATAAACGAATTTTAATTATTCACGCAGTGTAATGCATACGGCCACGAAGTCAACGCCATTTATAAAAACGGTTGAAGGTAATTATTATTCTTCCTAAGATCGTGTGTGACCAGGATCTTGGAAGGGGATATATATATCCTGATTACCTCAAGTTAAAGTTTGATGTATTTGAGTTTTACATTATAATGTTTCATGTCAGGGAATAATAAGCACTTATTGAATTACACGGAACCAAGAACAATGTTATTTTTCGATATATGTATATATATATATATATATATATATATATATATATATATATATATATGTATGTATGTATATATATACAGATAGAGATAAACAGACAACGTTATAATACAAATAACAGTACATCCTTCGTGGCATCCTTACCTAAGCAAACTCTGCCGGGGACGTCCTTCTTCGTGATCCAAAAGGCGACCCAGGAACAGCAGACGATGAGGATACAAGGGACGTAGACTTGGAGGAGAAAAAAGCCCGTCAGCCTCTTCAGGTGGAACTTGACGTTGAGCGTCGATATGGTCTCTGGGAGGAGGGCGAGAAACGAATGGTTTGAGCAATTCAGACCTGATTATTTTGAATTGAACCGAACATAGAATTTAGGCCAGAGGATCTATAAGGTCATTCAGCGCTGAAGCTGAAATTGACAGTATAAGGTTTGAGAAGTGTAACAGGAGGAAAACCTCAAAACAGTTGCACTATGAATCATTTGTTAGGAGAGGGTAGAAAGAGAATATGAAATGAGGTACAGTAAAAGGAACGAAAGGGGTTGCAGCTAGGGGCCGAAGGACACGCACGCTGCAAAGACCCTCAAGTAATGACTATAGTGCACTACATAAGGTATACCCTAATTATTGTGAATATTTCAAACTTCTCGGTTCTTTCCTCAAACAGGGAAGTAAGCTCCTAAGTTCTCATATGAAATTAAGCTAAAGAAATTGACTTTCTTCGTTTCTCTGCTCAAAAAGGTAAAGTACTGGATAGGAAAATGATTCATTGTCTGTGGAATGACTGGTCCTTGCAGATGATATGGTACAAACTGGTAACAGTGATGAGATATTGAAGGAAACTGAATTTTAATATTGTCGGTTTATTTCTTTAGCAACAAACTTCTTGTACTAGAAATCAAAGTTATGGCAATAAAGGCAGGTTTTATCATTTTTTTTTCTGAGTAAAAGGTTATCTAACCGTCTAAGTATCTGATAAGGAAAGGTTTTAGGGTTACAAGATAATAACCAGTTTTATTACTGATTAAGTTACTTTTTACATCTTTCTAGAAAGGGAAGGCGTTGAGAGAGAGAGAGAGAGAGAGAGAGAGAGAGAGAGAGAGAGAGAGAGAGAGAATTAAAGTCAATAATTCTAACCATGACTCTCCCACATTCATGACAAAACCAGAATACAATAATTTAATTAAGATTAAGGAAATTCTTCCTGAACATTGTCCTTCTTCGTCAAAAGCCAAACTAATTTTGTAAAACAAAAACGTAGCTTTTAATATTTTCTCTAATTTTGAGGAACTCCAAACTAAACTTCCTTCCAGTCGTTTTCTTATTCAAACACCGTGTAATCTAATCATTTAAATTATTTAAAACAGAAAAACATGATGTTCCATTTTTTCTTCTTGTTTTTACGTGGCAAAACAACCCTTACCCACGTGGAGCTGGGCATCGGGAGAGAAAACAACATTAGTTGGCTGTCAAGAAGGTGGAAAAAAAAAAGTCTCAGACCTCTGAAAGACAATGGAGAATTTCGACAAAGGTGATGGAGTGGAAAAATGGCCGAAACAATGGAATACTTCGTTCACACTTAGCATGCAAAATCTGTGATTCACGTTCTTTGTATTATTCACTGAAGAGGAATATTTTAAACCTTCTGCTTATAAGATCAAACAAGAACGCTTCCAAACAAGGAAGGAGAAGGACCATATAATAATAATAAAATAATATAATAATAATAATAATAATAATAATAATAATAATAATAATAATAATAATAACCAAAACCTTCAAGTATTTTGACTGAACAGAGATGCAAGTAACTGGCGAAGCCTATATATTTCGACACAGGTAAAATCAAAAGTCAACATAAATTCAAATGACGGAGCATTTTTATCTATGATATCTGTGTTAAAGAGATACTCACCAGGTTGTCTGTTCTCTGTATTGCATGAAAATAAATAAAGGCAGATATTAATTCGAGTTAAAACAAACTTTGTAAAATTTCAATCAAGAACAAAGATTCACCTCCGAAATTAGTGTCGAGTCAAAACGATGGAAAGATGAAGTTATAATTATTTCCAGATGACAATATTCCCCTGTGAAATAAATATGCAAATGAGATGGTGTATACTTTAAAAATGAATTTCATTTTTCCTTAAATTTTTACATAAATGACGTTATATAAATTTAGCTATAAACGAACAGTTTACTTGTTTATATTATTATATTAACTTCCACAAAAAACAGCACAGTGCAGTACACTGATTATCAATCATTATACGTTTATAATCAGCTTACTAACGGATAACTGATCATAAATCTGATTATCAATGTCAACTGCAGCTATTAAAATTTTTTTTAGCGAACTCATCGACTGGAAATTTAAAAAGAAAAATGTTATCGGTTAAATCGTGTTCGTTGTTTCATGTGGTGAAATTACAAACCAACATTTAATAATGAATGACAGTCAGTTCTATTTATCATTTATATTGATAGAATACGCTTCGACAAAACTGACACAGTGAAATTAGATTTCACTATCTTTTCATAATGACGATTCAAAAAGACAATTCAAGTCGCTACATAATCTATTAGTTCCTAATTCGCAATGATTTCACAAACATTTCAAAAAGATAATTCGAGTCGCTATTTAGTATATGACTTCCTAATTCGCAATGATTTCACGAACATTTCAAAAAGAGAATTCAAGTCGCTTTTAAGTCTATTACTTCCTAATTCGCAATGATTTCACTAACATTTCGGCCACTCCATTTTCGTGGATAACTTAATTCACTGGTACATAGTCAAATTGAGAGGGATAAGATATTCCATAACCTAATTAAACAGAAAGAATCCATATTTCTATAAATATTCTCAATCGCAAATAAAACGGTAACTCGTTTCAGGCAAAATCCGTAGAGGCGATTTTCACGGTGTCTACCATAAAAAAAAAATTAATCACGGTCGACAGAAAATCGACACTGCATTAGCGTCTCTTGTGAACATTAATCGTCGAGTTATTAGCTTGTCAGTAATTCGACACTTTAGTGTTCGATACTCCTGATAGTTCTAACTCTCGACCAGACATTTTCCGGTCTGCATTAGAGAAATTCTATATTAACCCTCGCTGAAATCTTATACTCCTTACCTTTTTTTTGGAATAATCATTTAATTAGTTATTTATAAAAGTAATTATAATTTTCTTTGTCTTTTTTTAGTGAAATCTGACACTTCCTATCCTTGGTATTTGCTATTCCTTTATCTACTTTTTAAGTGAATCGCGTTTTCTAGTTTATATCAATGAAATCTGCGTCCTTTAACTTTAAAATGTGACAATTGTTCCCTACTTTTTAAACATCATTCTAACAAATGTTTGGTTTATGCGAATGAAATTCGACACTCATAAAGTTTTATAATCAACAAAACACTATTTTATTCTCCCACATGACATTCGACACCGCCTACCCTTTTTAAATTCGACACAATTTAGTATATCCTTTTTTTCTAACTGTCAGTCATGCTGTTTTTGGATCAAGCCGAGGATATTCGACACTCCTTACCTTCTTACATTCGACACAACTTACATCCTTTTTTAAAACTGCCAATTATGCAATTTTTTTTATCAAGCCGAGGATATTCGACACCCCTTACCCACTAACATTCGACACAACTTACATCCTTTGTTAAAACCGCCAACCATGCAATTTTTCTTGGATCAGGCATGGGATATTCGACACTCCTTCCCCTCTTACATTCGACACAACTTACATCCTTTTTTAAAACTGCCAATCATGCAATTTTTGGGATCAAGCCTAGGATATTCGACACCCCTTACCTTTTCTTCTGACGACTACAACGTCGTCACCGTGTTTGATGTCGAATAACTCGTACTGGGCGATGCTGACGTCGGCGTCCACTGTTACCAGCGCCGGTGCCCATTTGTAGAGTATGTCTTGGGCATTATACCCGTCTGCGGGCACAGAAAAGCGAGAAGGTGAAGGGGACTGAACGAGAATAAAGACTAAGATTCTTGTCCGTGAAGAATAAGAGAATAGACATATCCTTTCCATAAATCAAATAATGCTGACTGCTATAACAAGACTCACGTATACATATGTTCAGAATAACACATTTATAAAAATTCGTATCACAACGGGATTACTTCATACAGAAATAACTTACAAGATGCCAGGGTGAGCGGACATATTTGCGTGTCCAGAGGGAATTTTCTGAGATGCATCTTGCAGCTGGCGCGAACAGTCAACCTGAAAATATGGGAAAATCAGAATGTCTTTCAGATGACTGAGAACAGTCCAGTCCTTAAATTACGTATTGGGATGTCTACTGTCCATAAATGTATTTCATAGAAAAATACTGGTTTTCGGTTCATGCAGTGTTAGACTTGACTACCCCTTTCAGGATATTGTTGAGGTATTGGCTACGTTGATGTTCATCATAAAACTGACTCCATAACTCAAATGAGTTAACTCTGATGACTGACATAAACAAGGTCATAACTTATCTGTTGCGTTGATGTGATTATTCTCCGTTTTTTCCTGAGGTCAAAAAATTGCTCCTCTCAATGCCTCTTCTTCTAGGAATAAATGAATGTAACCACTGATTTTTTTTTTACTTATTTACACAAACCTCCTCTCATTACGAATTTGGTGACTGGAATCTTGCTTGAATCACAGAGAAAGTACAGTTCCAGGAATCAGAGGCCATCAGTCAGAGCTGTAACTGTCCCGCCAGAATTGCTCGCCAAATTCCAAATTTCCAAAATTTGTTTTCCCACCAAATTCCAAAATTTGTTTTCCCTCCAAATTCCAAATTTTCTTTTCCCGCCAAATTCCAAATTTTGTCTTCCCGCCAAATTTCAAAATTTGTCTTCCCGCCAAATTTTAAAATTCGTGTTCCCGCACCCCGCTATCTTGACGTACCTCAAACTCCAGGTGATCTGTCCATCGTGCTTAAGACGAATGAAAGTGTTCGGGGCGGTGATTTTGTGAGCATAGGAGTTTTTGCCGTTGATGAAGAAGGTGTCGGGCTTCCAGAGCTTGGCCGCGAACATCCAGTTCATGGAAAACTCCGGTTTGCCCAGGTCGGTCTTGTTGAATTTGAGGCGCGTGTCGAACCACACTTGGCGCAGGTACAGTTGCATGGAGTAGGACTGCGCGCGTGGAACAGCGGAGGGAAACAAAATCAAAGAAAAAAAGTTAGCCATTTTGTTAAAGCTCTCACATAGATTGCATTATTATTTTTCCACGCGTATTTTACCTTTTGTCGTATCATACCAGATACAGTGGTTATTAGGAAAACAACATAGATCCCTAGTAAAGCAAATGAAAAAAGGTATTTGAGAACTTTCAACTTTGCCTTAAAATTTACGAGGAACATAGACGAATAAATAATTCATCATCAGTTTTCAATATCTGCTTACTCTACAGTCATAAAACTAGACAAAAACAGCAACAATAAACTCTTCAGCATTTATGCCACAGGGATTGATTTCTGAGAGAAAATCACCGGTGTTGCAATACTATATATGAAAGAAAAATATTACAAAGTTAACCATAAGCAAGAATCTTATCAACACAAAATTACAAATATTTTTCCAGTCAGCAAAGGAATCAGAGAAGGCAAGGAGTATTAAATTTTTATGTTTATCGTAATTTTTATCACGGCGTTCATTGTCAAAACTATCATTTATAGATTCTAATCAAAATAGTTTTTTTTTTCAGATGCAGAGAATCTGAAATGTTGTAATAGAAAAGAAAAGCTGCAAGCACCTAAAGCTAATTTCGGCAAATGTTGTTGCAAAGCCTCGCAATAGCAAACAGGCCTAGATAGACCTTGGAAATAAAGGTGAATTGAGTTCACTGAAGGTATTAGATTTCAACGCCCAGTCACTCATATATACAATAATTCTTGGTGTTGCATATAAGATTAAACGTAATCTGTTAAAAAAGATAGGAAAAACAAAGAAAAATTAATGTTTTTTTCCCATGAGAAAGAAGATAAAAGGACAAGACTTTAAGATGAGCAAAACTATGCAAAGTAATTTTGGAAGAGGAACCTGATGTGGAGGAAAATGATAAAAGGGAGATTTAAGAGCAGGATTTACCTGGGCAATGAATTTATTACAATACATTGCCAGTTACGAGAACTGAAATCAGTTCATGCTACAATATTTATGTCGGTGATTTCTAAAACGGCCAGAATGTTGACATTGTAAATGCACTTCTCACTGTCTGAAGGTGTCAGCAAAGACAGACAAACCACGACAAAACTACAATGGTATGATGCCAAGCATTTCCTTAACGATTTGAATGTACCTGCTATCCCCTGATAGATCTTTCAAGTGCTACCCAAGACAAATCTAATATAGGATCTGCATGAATCCTTCTCAGAAGTGATTCCAATCCCGCTCTTCGCCTAACTAAAGATAGAGAATTATACCTGAATCCTACAGAATGTATGTTTTGAGGGATATGTTCTTAATTTCTTCCATAGTCTTTTCAAGTGACAGCCTGCGGAGAGTTGGGCTTGATGGCGTTTTAACAAGCTTTGAATTCTTCCTTCCGGTGTTTAACAAGGAGGTCCTCGAGAATTCTTTTGAATCTCTAATAGAATGTTACTTATTGGCAAAATGACAAAACTTTTATCGAGAATAACAGTCTTACTGCACTGCGTTATTCATCCTAGTCAAAAGATACCTCCCAAGTGTGTATTGATATCTCCCAGTGAGATTAAGTTCGGATGACGAAATATTGGAATGATATTATTGATAAATTGGGCTTGAGAAAATAAGATGAAAAATCTCTTACTAGGATATCACTATCAATGAGGAAAAGGCAGACAGGAGTGTCATCGACTGCAGCCGTGATTAGATTAGGGTATTAGAGGGAATAATAAAGACTATGTAGAATTATGGATTCATCCAACCAACCTAAGGTGGTTCGGTCGGTTGTTTGGTTGGTTTAAATGAAGCCGGCCTTATGCTAGCAGGGGCACTTAGCTAAAGGCAACTTATATCGGTTGGTAAATGTGTTAATGAGAATGAGAAGCCTGGTGTGGACTTATGGTCTATGACCGGCTAACCAAGACAGCTGGAGGTTGGTTTAGATGAAGGAGGCACAATGCCAATACGAAAAATTGCCAAAAGAGGTCAGTAAAGGATAAGTAATTGCGGAGAGGTATTAAAGGTAAAGAAAAGCTTGGCGTGGACCTGTGGACTCAGCCCAGAACACCGAGACAAAATAATTCAAAACAATAACAGCTTAAAGTGAGGAGTGTATCCCGACATGAGTTGCTTGGTTACAGGCCTTATGCCAAACACCATTACTTTCCTTAGAAATGTTAAATCAACCACATACGGTATCTCGTGACTGCCCATAGATCTATGAATGAGAACGTTCAGGCGATCACCACCAGGTTTTGTTTGATGCTCACAATAATGAGAAGCTGACGAGGCGCTCAACGCCATTCTTCTTTATTAATTGTATAAATTGATAAATTGTTTTATTGTATTAAATGTATTATTAATTGTAGTAAATGTATTAAATGCACTAAATTAATTGTATTAAATGTATTAAATGCACTAAATTAATTGTTATTAAATGTATTAAATTAATAACTTGATAAATTGATAAATTGTTTTAATGTATTAAATGTATTAAATGTATTAAATTAATAAATGTATTGAATGTATCTTAAATTAATAAATGTATTAAATGTATTAAATCAATAAATTGTATTAAATGTATTAAATTAATAAATTTTATGAATATGTATTAAATTAATAAATTGTATTAATATGTATTACATTAATGAATTGTATCAATATGTATTAAATTAATAATTTGTATTAATATGTATTAAGTTAATAAATTGTATTATTGTATTAAATGTATGAACACCAGGAAAAACGGAGAGGACAAGGAACCTTAAGTTTTCCATATTATACTGATGAAAGGACTGTCAGGAGGGTGTTATGTTGGCCACCCACGAAGAGGCGGAAGTGGACCTCTGCGACAGGTTAAGAGAAAAGAGCCTTTAGAAAAGAAAAGCAAAAGTGAAGGTTGTCACTACAGAGTGAGGATAGGATCTCTGCTGCACCATCGGCTAATCGATTTAAGATAAAGCTACGGGGGAGCTAAAACCAAAAAGTTAAATAAAATTTCAGTTCAGCATCCATGGGGGAATTTAGTTCCGAGTATCGCTTATCAAAAAATCCCTTGGTGAAGTAAAGGTATTCGTCGGACATTCAAATGGGATGCTTATATGCACTGGTAACTGGTAGGCTAAGGAAAAAGGTTGAAAGCTGCGCTATCATCCACTGTCTTTGCGTCGTGTAGCTTTGTGAAGATATTAGAATAAAAAAATAAATAAATAAAACGAAAATATATCACAGTAAAATTTGCGCGTTCTTGTATCAAACGCCAACAGCGGTACATCATGCTATCCGAGATATTTCTTCCGCTGGAGAAATGAAGATTTATTTTTAACTCTTTATGCAGACAGCACGTAGTATAAACCGATTATTATTCTCAGATAACATCACATTAAAACAAATGAAAAGGTCAAGCTGCAGCACAGAGGGAAAACGAACACAAAAGAGAACGAGTCATTTAAAGCAAATTAAGGCTTCCGAAAGCAAAAGATTAGACAAAGAAAGAACAGATAAACATTATGTAAAACAAAGACCAACATTATTTGAATGTCAGCAACCTTTACACTTTTCTGCCAGTGACTGAATTAAGGAAAAGTGAAAGAGTTTAACTTTATGTATGTACAGCATATGGTGTCCTGTTTTATGGGGAGGGTAGGGGAGAGCAAGGGGTGAGGGAGAGGGGGAAGGGAAGGCGAAGGGAAATCATTTCACGAACGTATCGTAGGTAGGTAGTTACTGTCGCATTCTATATCTACCTGGTGTGTGTGTGCGTAGTAGATTTAAAAAGGGGGATGTAACTTGGAAGGCATTGAGAAGCTGCATCTCTCTAAGCATCATATTTTTTTTCTAAAGGGATTTTTGAGACTGATTACCCTACCTCCTTTATTATGCGATGGGTGAGGGGGGAAAGAGAATGACATAAGAATATTAATCAACCCAAAAGACTGGATAAAATCTGTTGTTAAGAAAAAAAAAAGGTGTAATGTATTCTTAAGAAATTAAAAAGGGTTTTGTCAAAGTGCTTTCTTAGATAAAGGTATAAAGTAGTTACGAGTAAAATTTTCGCCACAGTTTATCGAGAGATTTGAAAAGGTGGAGAATAGCTGCAGGGAAGAATTGTTTAAAAAGATGGCGTTCGACCTATTGCTTCTTATTTAGAGAAGATGGAAATCAAAGCAAAATGGAAGAATTGTGTTGAATCTCTCTCTCTCTCTCTCTCTCCATGTCACAGCTTTCAATCAATCCTAAAATACATGTACATGCACAATCTCGCAGACACATACATACCGAAATACATTCACACAGACACACACACAGACACACATACACACACACACACACACACACACATATATATATATATATATAGATATATATATATATATATATATATATATATATATATATATATATATCTACATATATAATCTCAGGATCCTACCGTCTTCCTTTTTTCACCTCTGCAGTCGACTGACTTCCTAGTACCCAATTCACTGCTTCAGCTAAGAGAGAAACATTGGCATATACCAGAGCGCTCAAAATCGCTACGCCTCGCTCGGATATTGAACCCGCGAAGCCCCCACTGGTGAAGGAACCGAAAACTTGAATTTCCTCTCCAACTCATATTAACTCTTTTGCGACAAGACAACGATTATAACTTGAGGATATTATAAAAGCAAGAGCCCGTGCCACTGCAAAACTAGTTTAATCTACAACTACAACAAAAATGGTGTTTGGATTGACAGAGACAAAGCTCATTAGTCGCTAAGAGCGAGGGGACAAAATATTATTAGCCGACATTACTAAGGGAAAGATCATTATCACCTTCCTTGAATATTTCATCACATTTATTCATTGATCACTAAATTTTCTCGTCGAATACTGATTGAAACTTGAACCGGGAATATATCACAAAGCAAATTAATAATAATAGGAGAGAGAGTACGGTAATGCCGTCCATTAATAATGCATTACTTGGACATTAACTGCTCTTTCCAGTAATGCATATTAAGTAATACCTCTCGCTCTTCTTCGTAAGAGTAGTTTCATTTTTCGAGTCATTAAAAAACGAAGGTCGAAATTGAGCAAAAAAGGAAAAGGCAACAGCTTAACATAGGAGGAGATATGTTTAAAATTCGAAAATATTTTGTTTTTATGAATATGAAGATAGCATTTAACGCATTCCACGAACAACGAAGATAAAAGTGCTCTACAAAAGTAAATGATCTTGAAATAGATCAAGGCAATGGCAGTTATTAATGATGAAGGAGGAGAAAGCAAGTGCTAGAAAAGAGAATAAAAAATAACACTGGATGAAATAGGAAGATGTATAAACAGAAATTAGGAAATGGCATGCGTTAATGGAAGACAAGAGGAATTTCATTAGGGGGACGATAGCGCATGAAGCATATAAAAAAACCGGTAAAATTACGGAAGTTTATGATAATAAATGCAGTAACTGCTAAATCTAATATAAGAGAGATATAATGAATAAGAGGGGGCAATTATGAGGAGTAAGACACGGAGAGAGAGAGAGAGAGAGAGAGAGAGAGAGAGAGAGAGAGAGAGAGAGTAAAGGGGATGGCGAGAGTACGTGGAAAATAAAGGAGAAAGCACAATATGATAAAAACGGGAAAATGGGTGGAGGATAGAGTGGTCAGTTAAAATAGATGGTGAGTGTTTTACTTCATCCTCTAGTCGTTCCGCGTCACGATTTAAAGGACATAAGTACGAGGGATATTCTTTCTCTCTCTCTCTCTCTCTCTCTCTCTCTCTCTCATCCGTAGCTGGATGGTATAGTGCTCCGTTCACGTCTCCTAGATCCGCGGTTCGCGCATTTCTAATCAAACCCTCAGTACCCAGCCTCGGGTGGGACCAAAGAAAAGGACGTGAGGTTAGCGACCTAATCCTACGTACCCATAATATATATATATATATATATATATATATATATATATATATATATATATATATATATATATATATATATATATATATATATATATATATATATATATATAAAATTTAGGATTTTCTCTAACAGGGTGTCTCCAGTAACTCGAAACAACAGTCACTAAACAAGTTTTAAAGGTTACTAAAGTCAACCTCACCCCCAAACCCAACCCAAATCCCCCCTTCAAAAGAGTAAAGATAAATGATAATAAACAGAAAAAGCAGCATGGAAAATTACTATCACAGTTTAAACATTTTGTAATATAAAAACAACTCAACAAGGTTTACGACAGTTAACCTGAATATTAAACAAATGCCAAAGTAATGGATATAATTATACTATTTCGTAATGGAAATAAGCTCGTACAATGTTAAAGCTAGCGTAAATCCTTCTGCACTATATATATATATATATATATATATATATATATATATGTATATATATATATATATATATATATAATATATATATATATATATTATATAAACTAAAGTGATTGTTTCTGCTTACGAGAAAACCGGAATTGAACTGGAATTTTAAACGTAAAATACACGTAGTTATCTCAAGTGTTATCCTGATTTACATGGAAATGAGAATTGAATCCCAGTTTTAAAGAGTTAGAGGATTAATTTCATTTACGCGCGTAAGTCTGGATTAAGTTTTACATTTTAAAACGCGCTGATAATTACTTACGCTTAAATAACATCCACGTGCAAGGCATTATTCTGAACGAATAAAAGATTATTCTCGCTCATTAACAGCAATGAAATAAAGAGCGAGTCTTTAAGAAAAATGTAATATTCATTTTTCAACTAGGACGCAATTCTTTAGCCTTAGAAACAGAGTACTAATCATTCTTCACGTGTAATCCCGAAGAAACTTGTTGGTAAAAAAAAAATACACAGCCAAAAAATATATATATTCGATGATTATCTCTTTATAATTAAAAACAGTAGAAAAAATATATGTCCGATGATTTTTCCCTTTTTTTTTTAATAAAAAAAAAAAAAAAAGAAAAAGACAAAAATCTTTCTTTTATGTCAACGAGATTTTTTTTTTTATTATATTTGTAGAAATTTATTTTCCTTTAGTCTAGGAATGTTTTTGTCGTGGTTTTTGGCATCTTGCATCCGCTTGAAGCTGCGAATGTTCGTGATCGTAGGATTACAAATTTCAATAATTTACACAAGATTTGTAATAATTATACATATTTTTGCACAAGATTGGCAATCAATATTGACAGTTTGGATCCAATTTTGATTTGCAATGAATACTTTCTAACAGGTGTTATATTTATTTAACGAGGCGTACTAATTGTTGCAAAATTCATCAAAATCGGAATTACTGCTAATAAGTCATCCCTTGGGACCTCTCTTATTAGGTAATAATGATTCAGTAAAAAGGATTCTAACTGTCATCTTAATACAACACAATTTATATGTTACGAACTCTTGCATAGAAAAAAAAAAAAAAACCTTTACGAGCTCCAGAAATTAGTTTTTCAATCTTTTTCATTCTTTTCTTCTCCCTACCTATTCCTATCTTTTTTCTTTTTAATTTCTCTTTCATTCTCTTCCTCTCCCAATCTGTTCCCATAAATTTTTCCTTCTTCTGCCACGTTCGTATATTCATGTATTTCACTGCTCGGATAATTTTTTTTTTTTCGAATATGCACTGAATAATTCGTGCTCCCATCAAACTCTCCCCCACACTGTGAATTACTCTGACTTTCGGTCTATTAATCAGTCAGTTAATCTCTTGCAAGCAATTAGCAGGTAGGTGCAAGCGAAAATTCCTTTTTTTCTTTTTGTAATGGACGTTCTTTTATGTTTAGCAGCTCTGTGCATTTGTACAGGATTCGCTCAAGTAAATATTCAATGCACAAACCATGAAAATGAAGTCCAGCTAGTCATTCTTTATTCATATTATATTTACATCTGCTGATGGTTGACTTAATTGTGGAGGCAAGAGATAAAACATTTGGTACTTATACTCCAAGCGTATCTTTATTTATTTATTTATTTATTTATTTTTCATTACCCCCAACTTATCTTTATTAATTTATTTATATATAATGATTTTTCTGGCCTAAATTCGTACCAAGATGATATTATTTGCAGACCGATATAAATTCGGGGCACAAAATGACTGATGAGCGATACTTACAGCTTATTCTTTTTTTTAAGTGTTATGATTGAGACATTATTCCTAAACAAAAGGAGTTCAAGAGATGAAATGACTGGATACTCACAACTTACAATCTTTTGTTTTGATTCACCCAAAACGAATATACGTTGCTGTGATTAAGGTGCTGATTATTTGCCGACAAAAAGGAGATAAAACGATTAGAGCTCGATACTCAAAATTAGTCTTTTACACTTTAATTCGTACAAAACGAATCCACCTGCTTGTGATTAAGATATTCATTAATTGAAGAAAAAAAAAGAGAAGAAGGTAATCAATGCTTGATCACTTCTATTTTGCTTAAACCCATGCAAAGTAAGTTTGTGTCGTCGCGAATATGATATGTAATACTGAGAGAGAGAGAGAGAGAGAGAGAGAGAGAGAGACTCGATACTCACTGTTTTTTATTCATACAAATCTTTGGATGTGATTATGATATTTATTACTAGCAGCAGACCTCAATCCACCCCTTTCGAGAAAAAAAAAAAAAAAAAAAAAAACAAAAAAAAAAAAAAAAAAAAAAAAAAGACATTTCGAATGCATAAGTAAAATTACCGAATCGGGGCGAATCTGGAGCAGCCAAAGCCTTTGGCAGCGACTCTCATGATTAAACAATCGCGTTTTCTGATTCCAAGTCACTTCGAAACTGGGACCGTATGCGGAACGAAATTAACTGGCAATGGTTAAGGCCGTTTGCGGAGATCATTTTTTTTCCTACTGTCCAAATCACCAATTTCGGCGACTGGACGTTTCGTACCCAGAATCAATTCCGTAATGTTTTACGGATGTCACTTGTGTGCTTCTATGATTTATGAATAGGTATATTATTGCTACGAAGATCCGCTTGTCTAATACATGAATGGTTAACTATTTTATTGGGGGGGGGGGTGGGAGGGAGGGGGGGGGGGGCTATGAGATAAGAGCCTGGAGACAAGTGGTGGAGATTTGTGGAAGTTAAAGCACAAGTGAGATAGTTGCAAGAGGCCTTGATTTGCATAGCGTTCAGGGCGTCGTTGATGACCCACTAAAGCAATGTAAGTGATACATTATTCAGCTGTTCATGAAAAAACCGAGAGTTTCTTTTTTTAAATATCCTAAAAAGATATATGTTTAAAGGTGATAAACCGTAAATTCATAAAAAGTTTACAGTTACACAAAGTATTCACACGAATCAGTTATCAACGTGTTTGAGCTATAAAACCAATAAGCCGATTTATCTATTCATTGAATCGCTGCAATATTTTGATATAATTAAACATGACCTTCATCTTTCTAAATATCCCATGAGCTCTTGCTCTTGTTCAGAACATATTCCGGGAATATGCGAACACTTCTCTATTTCCGGGTACCGTGCAAAAAAGGGTACGGAGGGAGAAGGGCATCGTCTTATACCCTTTTGATGCCTAGCCTCTTAGGTAAGTGTGCATATATATATATATATATATATATATATATATATATATATATAGTAATATATATATATATATATATACATATATATCCTTTAATATCTAAATCGCTTTACCTCAAAATTTATATATTTTCATATATGTTAACTAAAGGGGAATTTTGCAATCATGTTCGTAACTAGCTGCCCCAAATCATTATCATGGTATTGGAATTATATTTAGCATTAAGACTGCTTACAATCTTTATTACAGGAATTTATTTAATTTCTTTAACATATAAGTGCACATGCAAACATATATAATATATATATATTACGTTATTGGGGAACCGTGCATAAGAAGCTAATGGTAATTGCTACGAAAATAGCATTTTTGAATCCGAGTACAAGAGACGATATAACGGTTGCAATTTCAAATGTTGGTAAAAAAAAAAAATATTCCCGCATTCGGAAGTGCATTTCACAACGCACTGCATTTCAATCAATTTTGCCATGAAAATTGATCAGGGTAAAAAATGCTTTTAAATGCGTTGAAATGTGCACAACGTTAATTTCCTTATAAACAGCTGACGGAAAACCTCTCTCTCTCCCTCCTCCTCCCCCTATCTCTTCTTTTCGTAAAAATCATACCTTTCTGTGCTACGGGACCCCAAGCCGCTTTGGGTATGAATAATTCACAGGCAACGCAGTGAAGGCTTTTGACGCAATGCATTAGTAATGCTGGAAGGGGTACGGGGGGGGGGAGGCGGGATGGGGGTGGGGGGTGGGGGTTGGGATAGAGGGGTGGTTGTAGGGTAGGGATATATCAGGGCGGAGGGGCATAGGCAGTATCCCAGTCTCTCGCTCTCTACGGTAGGCCGACGGTCAGTGCGTACCGTGTCATACAGACGAACAGCGGAAAAACTGGTTGAACTTTCAATCGTTCGGTTCCTGTGTCTCTCACTACATTATCTTCCCTGTTCCGGAATAACTTGGAGGTGGAACCGTCAATGTCCCGAAATAAGTAAGAGTGGGATCCGCTGGACTGTAACTCAGAATGTTCGAAGAAGTCCATTGGAACTGTCAAAAACTGAAAATAAAAGTAACAAAGCGGTATATACCCAACTTTCACTTTGAATTATCTAACACCTGAATCGTTTGGTACACCTAAGTGAACCAAGGAGCGATGCTTGTTATAAAGAACAGAAGAACATTTAAGCTTATGATATGAATGAACGTACGCTGGATGATAAAAGAACTGTCTAAAAACTTTTCACGACCATTAGCTAAATTCCTTTCAGATAACTGATCGTAAATCTATGCAGGAAGTTCCAATTAATACAATGACGCCTTTGGAAGAAGAATGAATGTTGAAACGAATAATTACCATACCAATAAGAAAAACAATTCATGTCACTCACTTAATGGAAAGACTTATTAATCAGGGTTAACGTAGTTCCACTTTCTCTGAACTGTTAACCAGACGTCTCCAGGTTGCATGAGGGACTGATCATTCCACTTTCTATGAAAGATTGATCCAAAGCTGAGTTATTATAGAATTTTGGCCAAAGGCCAAATTCAGCGCTGAAATGGAAACTGACAGTAAAAGGTTTGAAAGGTGTTAAAGGAAGAAAACCTCGCAGTTAGATGAAAAAAGAGAATATGAAAGAAGGGACAGTAAAAGGAAAGACAGTGGCTGCAGCTAGGGGCCAAAGGCAGGCTGCAAAGAACCTTAAGGAATGCCTACAGTGTGATCCAAGGTTAAAGTAGTCCAAGTTTCTCTGAAGAACTTAAACTGAGTAGGCACTGTACCAGTTTCTTTGAAGGACTGACCCAACAGGGAAAGCAACGGCCTAGTTTCTCTGTAATGGCATAATCCTATATTCATAACGACGGTTTCGGGTAAAATGAAATAATACTTAGAAAAAATATAAATATGAAACGCGTACCTTTAGGTGAATTATACATAAAATACTCATTGTTTCTTTTTATCAATTTTTCAGGTCAAAGAACAATATATACTAATGCTCTGAGGCTATTTATGACCTGGAAAACAACTTTCAGTCAATCACATCCAGTCAGATTATAAAAGGTGACAACAATCAGTTTTATCGTGAACGAGATTTCTTTGAAAAATTCAAACCTGAGTGAATTTAAATGATTTTTTTTTTACCTTTTTTGTGAAGTAACTCGCTCTGTCTGAATATTCTGGCCTTTTTTATGAAGTAACGCGCTCTATCTGAATATTCTGAATAGTTATTTTAGTTAACCATAATTCTTATAACTGCTCGAACGGCAAATGCTTCTCAAAATAATGAATGATTGTTTCATGCACTGCAATAATCTAAAAAAAGCCAATGTCATAGTTAATCGCGAAGTTTTAGTCACTATTTTTTCACAACTTTTCATAATGTGACGCCAGTCTTAGTGGCCATAATCAATGAATCAACCTTTAGTCCCCCATCCCCAAAATCCATACCCCAATCAAAGGGGCGTACTATGTTTAGTCTTACTCAAAATCAGATAAAAAAAGGAAGAAGGATAGAAGAGAGAAGAACAACCAAAGTACTAAATGACGATGATGGTGGTGAAGAGGAGGCATAATTATCCCGTTCAGTGTTGCCACTTACGGCTCCCCTATTTTGGTATTTCAAAGAACCTTTACTTGCATTAAAGCATATACCATTTCGCCCTTTTATTCAAAGCTACGACTAACCCGCTTCGAATGTTGATGTTGATTTGTTTGTGTAACTGAATTACATCAGAGCAAACTTCAAGCATAAGAAGGACCCAGCTAATTGAATATCAGTTAAAAACTAATCCAGATAATATGTATATACCTAAATCGATAAATATCATGTTTACGATTATTTTCAAAGATCATTTCTAGTTTGATATTAGCAAATCGTAGAAAGTTTCCTTATATTTACGGAGAAAATATAAATCAATTTGGTTAGACGCATATAATTTTTCTGTATATTTGAAGAGCGCATCTTGATTTGATCAAATTTAATTTAATATTTTCCTATCAATCGAGTAACCGCTAAACAAGCTAGTAATTCACACATTTTTCAGTGAAAATACACCACGCATACGGAACAGAGTATTTCAGGCAAGCGAGGAAAAATACAAACAGAAATAAAAAAAAAATAAAAGAATTAAAGCACCTACAAGCACACACGAACACCGCCACTGCTGTCCCTTGAAACGACGACGTGGAGAGGCAAAGGTAACCTTTTGTGTTCGTGCAAACTAAAGGTGACGTAATGGTTATGAGTACTTAAGCGAGAGGAGGAGGAGGAGGAGGAGGAGGAGGAGGAGAGCTTCCTTGATGAGGGAATGGTGAATGATGATGGAGAAAGAAAAAGAAATATTGCCGAAGGAAGCCGGAGATAGAAGCCGCAGACGATGATGGATAAGAAAGATGGTGAACTGTTACAACGAATGATGAGGCAAACAGCTCACAAGAAACAGTATAAACACTATTAGGAAACATTATTTGGTTTCCATAAACCAACTTTAAATAATTCTCAGAAGCATTAATATATTTCTTTTCTCATCAGAGGGCTTTTATTCATCATAGTAGATTTATATTTACTTCGTTTCACTGCTCGTACTACAGTTGGTTTGTTTCTTTGTATGGTGTTTTTACGTTGCTTGGAACCAGTGGTAATTCAGCAACGGGACCAACGGCTTTACGTGACTTCCGAACCACAAATGGTGATGGCTTTACGTGACTTCCGAACCACGTCGGGAGTGAACTTCTACTACAAATGGTGATGAAGTCAAGGTTCAGCCTGATATTTATGGATTCTTACGCAACGCCTGAATGCAAAATACGACCGTGGGAAACGTGTTTTATAGGGCGTCGAACTCATGGGAGCGTTCTGTCGGAAACATTGCTTAAAAGGGAACCACTCCCTGGGTTCTGTTTCACAAAGCACAACAGGCAGCAAAGCATATCATTATTGCAAGCAGCGCTTGATTAATGATCAACTCCAGCAACTGACTATTCATGAATAAGTTTTGGCAGGAAGTCTCTGTTTCTTAATGCAAATGGACATCTGGTAATAAAAAAAAAATAATTTATTTTGGAAATTTAAAGACAGTGTAACCGAATTTAGGAGACGTCCTCCTCAAATAGAATTAAATAGTAATTTCTCAGTATTCTATAATTTCCTTCTATTCAATTTGAAAACGCATACAAACGAAAGTCCAGGCAAGATGAAAACTACAATGACCAAAACCACCGCCCTCCACCTCCTCTCTCTCTCTCTCTCTCTCTCTCTCTCTCTCTCTCCCTCCTCATATCTAAGATTTCTCTGTTTATCCTCACCGTTCCCTGATTACACTTCCGTAGCTAGAAATACAGATAGGAACGCAGCAGGGAATTTAAACTTTCTAAACATATATACAAAACGAAAATAATGAAAGAAAACTGGACATAAACGAAAAAATCTCATTCTAGATAGAGAGAGAGAGAGAGAGAGAGCGAGAGGAGAGAGTCATTCACTCTTACTCAAATTCCTACATGCCCTGCGGTTGCTGTACAGGGGAATGGGAATGTCGGTAAATTCTTTTAACGCCTGGAACAGACGGGTCAATGCATCTGGGCTGGAATGGAGGGTGAATCGTAAAACGAGAGGTTTAACCAGACAGGATTTGACGCCAGAGAGAGAGAGAGAGAGAGAGAGAGAGAGAGAGAGAGAGAGAGAGAGAGACTCGAAATCCAGAGAGATCTAGGATCCATAAAGTGACATCTGCCAATTCCAGGATTCTTTTGGCAACTACAGGCGGCCAGAAAATTGAAAATAATAATCATAAAAAAACTATTTTTTTTCCAGTATTCTCAGAATTGCATCACATTAATATGATAACGATAGAAATAAGATTCCCGGGAAAATCTTACATTTTTCTAGAATTTTTATTCTGATTCTTATTGGAATTTTGTCAAGAACTTGATTTCAAAGGCACCGTCCTTTCATGCATTTCCAGTAGTCCAAAAACTGATGATACAATGACGTAGATTGTAAATGGATAACTGACTATATTAAACGCTTGACCAACCAGAAATTAGCACAATAACAAACAGGTCCTTAAGACATCCTCAAAGAGAGAGAGAGAGAAAAAAAATATCAGCTTCATTTCATTCAAATTATCCGTCCGGACAGAGAGGTGACGGGACACAAATAAAATGGAAATGACTGGCCCTAAAAGTGCTGACGCTCTGCCCGTCAGAGTCATTGAAAGGGAAGCCCTCCAGGGAGTAAATTAGGCGGTCATAATATTTTCCTCTGCGAAAATATTCTGATTTCTGACTTCGCCACAAATGACAGGATGGTGCGGGTTCTTCCGCAGACACGGAACGTAGTAGCAACGCCTTGGTACAGAATCAGGAGATCTGTGTGTCTCATGCAGTTGTAGAGATGAAATCTGCCATTAAATATTTTTCTTGGAATAGCTTCATGTATTTACTCGCGAGGTATGGAATTACTTGTACTAATCTAACGGCCCATAATCCAACTAAGGGGAGTGTCCCTGAATTGATACACACAATTAGTAAACTTAATTTGACTTAAGTATCCTATATAGTATATATATATATATTATATATATATATATATATATATATATATATATGTGTGTGTGTGTGTGAGTGTGTGTGTGTGTGTGTGTGTAGATATACATACATACACATATTTATGTGTAATATATATATTATATATATATATATATATATATATACGTAGATATAGTACATACATACACATATATATGTAAATATATCGAAACATCCTATTTCGACTAACTATCGGCAAGAAAAGGTTGCACACAATAGGTACCGAAAATAAGATGAGCAAGAAATGATCATGAACTTGAATGGCCTCCGTCTGTATCCGGGATTTATTTTAAAACTTGAAGTTTGTGAAATGCAGTTTTGAAAAAGACTGTTCGAATCCTTGAGGAATTTGTTTCTCAAGATAGCTCTTGTGTGGGTGTGTCTGAGAGAGAGAGAGAGAGAGAGAGAGAGAGAGAGAGAGAGAGAGAGAGAGAGAGAGAATTTCACTTTCCCAATCATATCAGATTTATATTTTAAATTATATATATATATATATATATATATATATATATATATATATATATATGTATATGTTATATATATGTGAGTGTTGTGTGTGTTTGTATGTATGGGTGCACGTATGTAAGTCTGTATGTATATGTATAAGAATACCAATAACCATTATTGCTGACTGATTTCTGCAGGCACCTGTATGGAGGTAAAAAAAAGAGAAAAACTGAACACGATACCTGCATATTTCACTACATCATCTGAAGGTGTTGGGGATTTTAAAAGGTTGTTAGACTGCTTGACCTTCGCATTTGCAACCTATTTCGACTTTGTGAAAATGGAATAGAATTAGTTGAAATGAATTATCACAATCATGAATCCTTTTCGCTAACTTGTTTTACAAATAATCTTAACTCTTTTTTTTTTACTTCCCTTATCTATTCATTTGTTTGACATTACCTTCTCCAAAAACAAAGTTACTTAGAAGATTACTACCTCATAAAGTCCCATTTTTTGAGTAGTGTAGTACCTCATTTTGAGGGATATCTTGTAACTATAAATAATAAATATCCATATTCACCTCCCTGAAACTTGTAGTAATAAATTAAATAATATCCTGAAGCTAAAGGAATCCTATGTCAGGTGACACAGGTAATCCGGTAGGCCTATAAACAACCCTTGCTACAGAGAAATAGCCTCTAGTTCCTCTCACGTTAAGATCCACATTCCCTTCTGCGACAGGGTGCTAGGCATTCGGGCATGCCCCTCGTTTTATTTTAAATAATTCTGTGGCTTTGTGAAGGCTTTTAACTTTTAACAAGGGGTGAGGAACTGCAACTTTCCCAGTTCAAAAGTGCGGTTTTATGGATGCCAAAAGGTAAACAGTAAATGCTGAGTATAACTTAAGAAGACGAAGAAATGGAAAAAAATACGTTTGTAGGAGACTGAAGCTAAATTCTAGAATTTCTTATGGTAGGGGTAGCAGAAGACCAATTCTTAAAAAGAGGGGGATAGGAGGTAATATTCCTTCAAATGATCAAGACACTACAGTCATTCGCTGGACCAAACAATTAAGATCAAGAAAAATTAAACGAACAAATAAAAAAAACCTGGACGAAGACCCACTACGCAATCGGAAGTTCCAGCGAGGCAAGCCGGGCCGGAACTAACATCCTGTAGCGTGGGTGTTATAAGCCACTCAACCAACCGTCCGGGTTCCGCTTTAAGTTTGAATCTTTGATCACTTTTGGGCCAATCCGCTTCCCTCGTTTCCAGCCTGACCCGGACATTGTAGGTGTTCACAATACTCTGAACGGAAGATCGCCTCAGCTTACAAGCGAGAAATGGGCTAAGTGATCGGTGCTGGCTACATTTTGCACAGGTTCTTCAACGTCTGGAGAAAGTGCCAAGACCTCTCTCTCTCAGCTTCTGCAGACAGTAGTACCTGCTTTCTTGCAGCTTTTGCCTTTCTCAGCAGAGAACTGTGTCAGCAAAGCAGAAGCCATTTCTGGCTATTTATATTCGTTCTGAACAACTTACATAAAAGTTATATTTAACCTTTAATAAGTTAAATATAACTTTAATAAGTTAAATATAACATTAATAAGTTAAATATAACTTAAATATAAGCATGTTATATTTAACTTTAATAAGTTTTAAAAGTCTATCAAGCATTTTCTACTTTGGAAAATATCATGCAGCCATGGAAAAAATGATGAAAACTGTGCGTGTGTGTGTGTGTGCGTGTTTTCCCTGAACAGTATACACGGCTCTCTCACTCGATGCTGCAAGACTTGTAAATAATACGTGGGGTCAGAAGGAGCAAAGGGAAAGAGACTAAGTCTCAATGCTACACACTCATGTATGATACACAAAACATTACAGTGTACTGAGATGCAATTTGTAATCGAATGAAGTAATACTAATAAGAGATGAAGGGCACTTTTGATTCTTGCTAATTAAGCTGTTTCATGATCGGCACCTTCTGACTTACAACCGAAACATTTTTCAGATTAGTATTACTTTCGATACCAAGCATAATCTTTCATGTGTAATCCACATAACTGGAAACATTTACTTTTTAATTTTTTGAGTTTTATAAGGATCCTTTGGCTTGCATATGGGCATTCTGCATCGTGGGATCCTGCTAACCAAACGTCCATGTATTAAAACTCAAGGCAATAGCGTCTAATAATAATAATAATAATAATAATAATAATAATGAATAATATAATATAATAATATAATAATAATGATGATGATGATGATGATGATTATTATTATTATTAGTTAGCAAGTACGCCTCAGCAAATAGATAAAAAAAAGCAAAGAGGGAGAATATAATAAAGAGATAACAAATGAATAACAACATACGATTAGTATATTCAGACATCAAACACAAAAGATGATGTTTGTTTGTTTGTTTGTATGGTGTTTTTACGTTGCATGGAACCAGTGGTTATTCAGCAACGGGACCAACGGCTTTACGTGACTTCCGAACCACGTCGAGAGTGAACTTCTATCACCAGAAATACACATCTCTCACTCCTCAATGGAATGGCCGAGAATCGAACCCGCGACCACCGAGGTGGGACGCTAATACCATATCAACCACGCCGCTGAGGCGCTACTAGAGATGATGCATGGCGTATAGTAACCTTGTGAGGATAGGAATCACTAATTAATAATAAATAATGGAATGAATAATCAGCTCTGCATATGTCAGACTATGATGACAAAATTTCGTCTGTCATTAAATGCACTCGATAGGAAACGAAAGACTACTATTAAATGCATTCGATAGGCAGTGAGAAACAACATGTTTAATTGGATTCGCTGCGTTGTATTTCCAAGTGTTCCTTTAAAAAAAAAAAAGTACATCGAAATATCTTTCTACTTTTCGCGCGATTTCAGCATGTCCGCTCGTTGCTTTGACTTTCGTTCAGTACCTTAGGGTAAACACTGAGGATGTCTTCGGTCAAAGCTGCTATGAAAGACGAGGAAATGAAGCTTTGCAACTCACCAAAGAGTCCAGCACACTTTCAGCCCGTCAGGTTTAACTATTTTAACTATCAATCATGCCGGTTACTCTGCATTTTAATACCGAGACTGAACTGAATTATTTCTGAGCTAATTGAAAATTGACCAATGACCAGAAGCGCCATTTCATTTTTGAGAGGAATTTAGATTAATTTCATTTTAGCATATGTAAATCTGCGGTTTGATCTTCTATGTTTTTATAGTAAGTGTGACGGCGACTACAGAATATAGTATATGCCAAGGTAGGAAGGAACCTTTGCATAAATAAACAATATGAAGTCGATGTATGACTTCAACGATACAAAAGCGACCTTAGCAGTGACTGCTGTCAAGCTGTATGGGAGTAGCGTTATTCCCCCCCTCCCCCCCCTTCCAAACCAAACCACCACCACCATCCCATCCCATCTCCCATATGCGTTAATCCCATCTATATTTCGCAGAGATCGCAGGAAGAGCCAGAGAGAGAGAGAGAGAGAGAGAGGAAGTAAATTTTCTTTACAAAAGCTCAGTCGACGGACTGAGAATGAACATTTTTCGTCGAGGTCAAGGCGCATGCGCGCAACAGCGCGGCGACAGCTGCGGCAAAGTGCCCTGCGCTGACCTATCATGAAACTCCAGCTGACACCAGCTGACACCTGACCTTTGTAGCAGCGGAAACGCTGACTTATTTATGGTTTGAATACAGGTTAGACACTTCCGCTGCCGGTGGACAGCCAGGTCATTTCTCTCTCTCTCTCTCTCTCTCTCTCTCTCTCTCTCTCTCTCTCTCTCTCCTTTTTCATGTGGGGTAGAGGGTGATGAGAGAGACGCTTACACATTCTCTCTCTCTCTCTCTTCCCTTGTCTATTTCAGTCATTATTCTCTCTCTCTCCTCTCTCTCTCTCTCTTTTATGTGTGGGAAGGGGAGGGAGTGATGAGAGAGACGCCTACACATTTTTTCTCTCTCTCTCTTCTCTCCTCTATCTTTGACATTCTCTCTCTCTCTCTCTCTCTCTCGTCCTTTCTCGTATCTCGTCTCTCTCTCTCTCTCTCTCTCTCTCTCTCTCTCTCTCTCTCTCGTACGCGCAGGCGCATTCAAACACTGAGCTTCACAGTCTAGTATACCGTAGATTCCTTGATATAGCCGAAATAGAAACCCCTTAAGTTTGCCTTTCAGTAATACCGTGTAAAAGTTTTCTCCATTCATATCCAACTTTAACACCTAGGCCCTCCACACCCTACACCCACACCCACACACACACACACACACACCACACACACACACACACACACATATATATATTATATATATAAACACACATAAGATACACTGCACTCATAGCCAATGGCATAAATATGACCCACGACGAAAAAGTCGGGCAATACAATTTACGCTTACTTTTTCATTCATTTTTCTGAATGTGCATTTTTCTAATATATATAATTCACTACGCGCTTACTTTTTCATTCATTTTTCTTAATGTAAATTTAAATATATATAATTGACACACACTACCACACACGAACAAACGCACACCGTGACTTATTTCGGCAACTATGCCCGTCTTGGAGAGAGAGAAAATAAAGAAGAGGTATCATGAAGCCGAATAAGCTTCACACTACAAAATGACTTGGTGGCTCTACAACCAGAAGTATTAGGCCTCGCTGGCAATCATTAGGCTTCTTTCCTTCCGCCCCCCCCCCCCCCCACCCCCCCCCCCCCCCCCCCACCCACAACCCCTTCCACCCTGCACTGACATGACCCAAAAAATTTAACATTAACCCAATATTTTCAAATTTAACATCGACAAAATATTTTCAAATTTCAACATCGACAAAATATTTTCATATTAAACATTAGCCAAATATTTTTACATTTAACATTAACCCAATATTTTCAAATTCAACTTTAACCAAATATTTTCAAAATTAACAAAAACCCGATATTTTAAAATTCAAAATTAACTCGCCATTTTCAAATTGAACACTGACCCAATATTTTCAAATTTAACATTAAAAGACATTTTCAAATTGAATATTATAAAATTATTTCTAAATTTAACATCAACTCAATATTTTACAATTTAACATTAACCCTCTATTTTCAAATTTAACATAACCCTCTATTTTCAAATTTAACATTAACCCGCTATTTTTATATGTAACTTTAACTCGCTATTTTCATATTTATCATTAAACCTCTATTTTCAAATTTAACATTAACCCGCTTTTTTCAGATTCAACATTAACCCGCTATTTTCTGATTTATCATTAACCCCCTAGTTGCAAATTTAATATTAACCCTCTATTATCAAATTCAACATTATACCGCCATTTTCAGTTTT
>NC_061092.1:6635822-6660822 GCF_015104395.2 Macrobrachium nipponense | reverse complement strand
CACAATATGCACAACACCATATAACAAAGATACTGTTCGAAGAAGCCATCTTGGCTTCTCGCCTCTCTTGCACAGATCTATCCATCATGGTAGTGCTACATCTCATTATGTAGGAAAAGGCTTGCACGTATGCACGAACTCACACCCATTGTCCACACCCAGGAACTGCCTAGAACCAGATTCACAAAGCACCTCTGTATCAAGTGCTCTTAGCAACAGGACATGCACGCCACTCAAAAAGACATGTCAGCATTCCTAAGCTCGTCACCTCGAACACTCTGTCTCTGAGGAAGTTAAATGATGACTTCTCCACATTCTAAGAAACTCATAGCACATCACATTACAATGGCATATTAAAATATTATCTTAATATATTTCCCTTTCATGTAACATATGTATGTATATATATATATATATATATATATATATATATATATATATATATATATATATAGATAGTAGGACTAATATATTATCTGTAGGATTGATAGGCTCTGGTAAGTTTGCACAAACGACACACACACACAACACACAGCAACACACAGCACACGACACACATATATATATATATATATAATATATATATATATATATTACTATATATACATATATATATATATATACTATATATATATATATATATACATATATTACATATATATATATATATATATATATATATATATATATATATATATATAGTTGTAATCACCAAGACTTAAAGGCTTTGGAAGTTTTCTTTTCAGTCAAACAAATAGAAACCATCTAATAACTCCAAGAAAAAAAGTAACTTGCATAATTAAACATCTCATTATAATATATATACAATACATACATCATACATATATATATATAGATATATATATATATATATATATATATATATATATATATAAAAGTAAATTACCCCGTGATGTTCCGCAAATTCCCCTAACAAACAACAAACCTATTTGGAAAACAAGTTTGTCACCCCAATGTAATCTAATTCGCTTCCCGAACCCAAACTTCGGCTGCGTAATAAACATAATTGCAGTCGTAGACTCGAATAACAGAACCTGTGATTAATTCAGACCGAGGACCCGCCTCATAGACTGACGGTTCGAAAATAAAATACATTGAGGTTACAAGAACGGTAAGGTATCGACGTTGATATAACCGTCGAAAAAAAAGGCGTCAAGAAGGAATGACCCTCGAAAGAATGAGAAAACAAATATGTTTACTAAAACGAGAACCTACTAAGCCATTTTCACGGAATACAAATTTACTGATAATTCACGTTCAAATTATTCTTTTAACTCTGATGAACTCTTCAACTGATTCTAAAAAAATGTGAAGTTTACCAACGTGCATTTACAAAATGGCTACATAAGACGGCTCCCGCGGATTACTTCTGTTACAGGCTCCATTAACGTTTATGAATTTATGAACGGAGTCATTTTGGATCGTTCTCATATTTCTCATTCTATCCTCCAATTACGATCGCAAACGCTTATTTGGCTTAGCTCTTATGCGAATGAAACATTTACTTCGACTTTGACTTTCACCGTTGGCAACGTTTATTTCGACACCGTTTCGCGATGCTCATAAACAACTATGGTTCCCACGGTCCAGATAGATCGTGATTGTTCCTAACATTCATTCTTATCGTAAACGTTTGCATTTACCCAGGCTTGTATGGCCCATAAACGTTTATCAATACTAAACTACCTGTAATACCATTCGTAAATATTTTTTAGCCGCGTTTCACTATTATTCATTCGCGCTTTCTCATTCTAACATAATCCTATGAAGTATTCATAATCATATGATTACCTCAATCCAAGAAAAATTATCTTTGAAGTTCCCTCAGGTCATCAGGAGGAAAGTATCGCGTTTGAAATCAACGACGAATCTAAGCTATCAGAATACAATGTGCAACTGTACGTAATTACATAGACAATATGTAAAGAATCCTTGCTTTTGTTTGTATGGTGTTTTTACGTTGCATGGAACCAGCGGTTATTCAGCAACGGGACCAACGGCTTTATGTGACTTCCGAACCACGTCGAGAGTGAACTTCTATCACCAGAAATACACATCTCTAACCCCTCAGTTGAATGCCCAAGAATCGAACTCGCGGCCACCGAGGTGGCAGGCCAAGACCTTACCGATCACGCCACCGAGGCGCTAAATTCCTTGTTTACATTAAATTGATAAGAATATGCCAAAGATAAACGAAGAAGATATTCTAAACGCCGCCCAACCTTTGAACACATCACGTGAATTTAACATCTCCAAAAACCCAAATATTCCAACAAGCACGGATGTTATGTAGGCGGAAAAGTGGGCGCCCAGAGCCGCCCGTGAATCATTTAAGCGAGGACTCACGCCCACACTGCTACACAAGGGTTGGGGGGAGGAGGGGGACTGAGGATTGGGAAAGAGGAGTGGGGAGGGTTTTCAAGTAGACAACCTGGAAGACGATGAATCTTGTAGCCACCTTTCCCTCGGCTTTCGCACCAGGATTTTTCGTTGGATGGCTGATTGATTGTTCAGTTCAATTCGTTCGCTTTATCATATGAGAGAGAGAGAGAGAGAGAGAGAGAGAGAGAGAGAGAGAGTTTACGTTATCCTTCTTTTTATAAATTTAACCCAATTCAACAATGGTATTAATGAGCGACCGCTAATAGGCCACCAGATAATGCGTGAGAATTGTGTTGGTATTCTATACCGTTCCAAGTGTAAATGTGTAAATATTCATGCGAGAAGTAGGCATTAATGTACATGTACGTATGTGCGAACGTCAATGTGAAACATCACGTTTCCATACACATGTATGAGAAAGTATGACGCAGACCCGATGTGCATTATGAAATACGGATATAAATGTTTATGTACGTCCATGTATGAAGTGGATTAGCGTTTGTGAATACGGATGCGCGCGCATCTGTGAAGAAGCGTGCGTATATATATAAAAATTACCTGATTTTTTCATGTAGGCCCAAAGGAAAGAAAAGAAAGGTCCCAGTTACCCCAAAATCCAATTTCCTTGAGAGGGTTCCCCGAGGAAGAAGAAGAAGAAGTCACCGAATTCTATGGTTTATCCCGAATTTATCCATTTGCCGTGGGCCCCAGGGTCGTGAGCATACTGTCTTGGGGGTGGGGGTTGCTGGGGGGGGGGATCCGACCTCCGTAAACGTATTTTTTTTTTTTATAGGTCAGAGTTATGACGAAAATAAACATTGTTCGACGCGGCGGCACACGCAGTCGACCGCAGCTGCGAGGATGAGTGACAGCTGAGACGACATTACGCGTGTCGAGTTTCTTTTTTTTTTTTCATGTGCGGCTACGTAGCAAGTTGTGGGGTCAGGTGCGGTTCGTGTACGTATATGAGCGCACACTTCATACATACATACATACACAATGTATATTATAAATACATATACATACATATATACGTATATGTGTGTGTATGGGTCTGACGAAAAATAAAGTACGTGGAAGAATATTATCATGATTTCATCAATAGATATGAGTCGTTTCTAACGACGAATTTATGAAAATACGCCGCTGTCTTTATACAAAATTCATCATCAGGAGATTCATCCGCATGGAAAGTATTACATTCAGAACCGTTTGACAATCTTCGCCTCTCTCTCTCTCTCTCTCTCTCTCTCTCTCTCTCTCTCTCTCTTCGACGAGAAACTATTATGAAGTTGCTGCACTGCTTGGCATCTATCATCCTTCATCCGTTCCCTTTAGTCTCTACCGACCTAGCGTTAGAAGCCACCCCCCCCACCCCCCCCCCACCTCAACCCAAACTCCCACCTCCTACCACAGTCCCCCCTCATTACCGAAAAATCCTCGGGGCTAGCACCCCCTGCCCCCGTCAGTGTCTAAAAATGCGACTCGACATCTGTCCCGCGCCGTTTCATGGCAATAACAATGCCCCGAACCGCCCAGGGGACCTTTATGTAATCGGCCCAAATTCCTTCCGCATAACTCTCGTCGTCTCTGCGGAAAAGACATGCCGACGTAATTGACCGCTCATGTTCCTGGTATTGTCAAGTGTTGTCGGCCGTTACCTATTAGGGCTGTCTGTCCGGCGGCCGCGTCCAAAGGATGGCCGATTCAAACTCCTTGTTATTGTTGTTACTGATTGCTCATTGATGTCAAGATGTTCCTCCTCGTCAATTTCAGCAATGTTGCTCTGACTCAGCTCTGTATCTTTGATTTGGGGAGGGAGGGAGGATGGAGGACAAAGCATAAAGTCATAGAAATGCAAAGGGACTATTTCAGTAGGGACTATTTTAGTATTTTGGGTAAAACCACTCGCTCAGAAACTACCCGCATGAAATGAGCCCCATCGAATCTAATTGTGACCTATTAATATGATTATTTTTCCTCGAGTTGTTTTTTTCCTACTCCCACATACGAAGGCACACGCATATATATATATATATATATATATATATATATATATATATATATATATATATATATATATGCATATAGTCAATTTCTGCGTTGTTTGTTTGCTCGCTATACAAGCCAGACTATGAAAGCTAGGGCTACCAAATTTTTACCATGGACTCCCCTGACCCCCCCTCATGAGGGTTTTAGTCAAAAACCCGAATTCGAGGGCGCCGTTTCTAAGGGGGCCCAAGAGCCAAAGCGAAAATCTTGCAAAAACTAAAAGCTAAAAACTAAAGCAAATTGTGTTAAAACGGCGCAATATATACCATTTAAATCGCCAACTGCAGAACAACGACGAAAGGTCACCTTTCACGGCTTCACGGGCACAGCGTCATCTCTTGAATAGAAAAGCAAGACAATGAACCCAATTTCCTCGACTTTGACTTCGGCAGTCTATTGACCCAGAACCGCCATTCAACAGCGCTTTTCTCCTTCCTAAACCACCCCCCCCCCTTCCCCCCGTCCCCTCCCCCAAGTAAACCGCTCCTCTCCGACACCATCTCTATCTCCTCCTCCTCCTCCTTGTGTCTCCGAAACAAAAAGGCCCTTTGGGGCGAACATACGCACCGGACGCGGTTCAAAAGGAACGCAGGAAATTACGTTAGAATTTGGCCCAGGGAAGAAGGAGGAGGAAGGAGGCGCCCAGGTCTTGGAGTGATTGACTACCTGGTGTCAGGAGACTGACTCCGTTACCGCGTCGCCGCTTGTCTGTGTGTGTGTGTGTGTGTGTGTGTACGCGGCTTCGGGGGCTTCGTCGGGGGTATGGGAAGATGCGGGGAGACCTGGGGAAGGGAGTGGAGGGGGTAGAGGAGGACCTGGTATAGGCGACAATTCCCAGGAATGTGATTTCATGACGGCAAACGTCAAACGAGGATGTGAATGGAAGGAAACGGGAGACGCGCTGATGGAGAGGAGAGGACCCCGAGTTAAAATAATTCTAGAAATAATTCTAATAACTGTCATTTTTACAAAATTATTTCTTCTTTCTTTCGCCTTCCTCTTGTTACGTTCTGACGATTTGATATTACGCACTTGATAACCTTCTGCTTTCATGAATAGAACGTCGTGACAGGGTGACGGTCTGACTTGTGGCCAACAAAAATTTTGGGCGTGGGGGTATCAACCTCACCCTTAAAGTCCCGCTGAGATACCACAGGGTTATGCCTTCATGGCACTATCCCCTTTAAAGCGGGAAAGGGCGTAAAGTCGAAAATACCATAAACAGACATATACAGAATCTACTGGTCACTTTTGTTGTCAATGTACATATATATATATATATATATAGATATATATATATATATATATATATATATATATATATATATATATATATAGGACATATACACACACACGAGTATATATACACAGGCACATATACACACAAATATATATATATATATAAATATATATATATATATATATCATATTATATATATATATATAGTATATATATATATATATAGGATATATATATATATATATATATATATATATATATATATATATATTATGTCAGTGTAAACAAAATTAACATAATGAACCTTTTTTATACTCCAAACGTAATGGAATTAACGAGCCTGGAACTGAACTGAATATATTTAATTATTCTAAATTTTATCATTTTATTTGATCACGAAGGCTTTCGTCCATACTAATTGATTCAATCATTATATTGGGCTTCTGATTTTTGTGAATACTATTATGTTTTTCATCATTAAAGCTTAGTAGAACGGTTAGTTCAATCAGTTGAGTAAATCATAAGCACAATTTAATTTGTCGATACTATTATATTGTTATTCTACTCTCTAGGAGTTTAGAATATTTTTTTTATAGTTCATTACAAGCTGCTACAAGAGCAACAGGCCGTGATGGCATAAGGCCAATTTAATCTATAATTAAAATACTTTAATGGGTATCAACAGTTTCATACTCATATTTTAAATGGCAGAAGTAGCTATACTTTCTGTTTTTATTCTACTATTTGCAATCGAAGACTCCTAGATATAATTCGTCCCAGTCTGTAAACTGAAGAAAATTATAAACTGACATTTCCTACAGTAATAATTCAATAATCTCCACGTCTATACTGCAAACCAATCATCCTTCTTTTTCTAATTCCTTCCCTGAAAAGGATTACCTCATTCATGCCGTGTTTCAGGTAATCGCGATTATATTTTCCTTCTCTCTGTTTCGGCAGGTAATTACTTCTTCTATCTTCGCAGGTCCAATCGCCTTGCAGGTAATTAGATTCTTATAATTCCAAGTTGGTTCACTCGTAAAAAAAAAAAAACCTTCGGAAAGCGATTCATTTGACTGGTCACAGATATTACACCGGACACGTGAAATGAAAACGCAAAATATGAAGTAATCTCTCTATATCCTAAAATCTTCTGTCTATGACCTTTGCTGTTGTGACTTCAACCTATGTAATTACTATATCAGTTAATCTACGGTGTCTGCATTTTCTATTTAATGCGGAATATCTACACTAATACAATATTAAAAATGGCATCTAGTTACATATCTTTGCAATTACTTCTCCAGGTGTAATTTCTTTTCCTATTTCATAATCATTAATATTTTACTGAGGTCATCATAACGGGCAAGACGGAATAAGGGTTAAAATGTAGTGGGAATGAAGGGGCGGGGCAGGGGGGGTTAATAACATATGACACAGACATGATAGAAAGGTAGTAAAAGAAAAATAATGAGAAAGTGAGGGTTACCGTTGAAGCAAACCGTAGCTCTCTGAAAGAGGAGCAATCCTAAATCTGAAAGATATCTGCAAAGCACGCTCTAGTGGAGGGGTAGAGAAAACAGTCAAATTAACGAGACGTCCGAAGAATTGTCGATTGCTACGTCTTCTAGGGAAATAAAGCAGGCAGGTGCTAGTTTAACCGTCACAAGCAAACATATACATCACTCTGGTACAAATGCGACCTCCGCGGTGGGCGTTTTATCGCAGCACACGCGCTGACATGTTCTTGTCAGTATCAGGAGAATGTCAGGTAAAAGACGACGTAAAGAAAAGTGAATAAAGCGGAGTTATGCCGCGCCATTCGTCAAATAAGACCGCAGGCGACAGACGACGAAACTCTACTAAAGCCCGCCCCCCTCTGCTGCCACTCACCTCCCCCCCCCCGCCCCCCCCCCCCCCTTTCGTCACAAAAAAACTCTACCTTCGTCTTCAAAAAAATAATAAAAAAGAAGAAGAAGAAGAAGAAGAAGAAGAAGAAGAAGAAGAAGAAGAAGAAGAAGAAAGGTTGACGATACTCCTGCACATCACGAATGACAAGTATTAGCCCTCATCTTACAAAAAGGCCACTTTATGGTGGCCTTATGTATGGATAATCCGCTAAATTGGCAGGGCCGAGCCGAGCCAGAATGCACACTTATACGTCCCGGGCGCACCTGGGAGTGTGTGTATGGGAGTAATCTCGAGAGCCATTGGGGCATAAGGCAGCGATTTCTCTCGTTCTTTTCTCATTTGCAGTTCTCTCGATAGCGGAGAGGGTTGCATAAGTCCTCTCGCCATTCTGATATGACAGAGTTTTCTGCCTCAGGTAGCATCTTTGTCCTTCTTTCTGTTCAGACTTCCTCGATCGTCATGAATTTCAGGCTGTTGAACATTGTAAGTTTATGTCAAGCTGTATTATTCTCAAATGCTACAGAAAATTGTTAAAGATAAAATGTTATTTAAAACTCACGAAAATTTCAGAGCCTAAAACTTATACATACACACACACATATATATAAGCGAATACCCTTATATATATTGTCTTAGTAAAGACGAAAAGCGCTTGGATTACTGCCTATCCTTTTCCTGTGGTATTCGCTTATTTAATGAAGTCACGTGTATCTACTGTGATTTTTTAAGCCACACACACACACACACACACACACACACACACACACACACACATATATACACATACATATATATATATATATATATATATATAATATATATATATATATATATATATATATGTAATGAGGATATGAACCTCATTATTCATTTGGTAAACGTGTAACTTCCGAAGCGGTCTGGCAAGGGACAAAACATATTTATTACAATCCCTCCTTCTCTTCTAAGCAACCAGCGGCTCGCAACTCTTCTTTCTCTCTCGCCAAGCGATACCTCTCTCTCTCTCTCTCTCTCTCTCTCTATACTTCTTTCGCTCCACTCTAACAGGTAATCAAAATGAGAGAGTTGCATTATAAAAAAATACATTTATTAACAACGAAAAAACAGTAAATCAATTAGATCTCACAGACTAACTTAATTCAAATAAACCCCCAATACTAAAATGTCTAAAATGTAATTAGTCACACCAAATGTCTATCCTCCTATCAGGACTCCCTCTCGGTACCCCCATAGTTCCTTGCCAGAACCGTCCAAGCACAGATCACAGATAAACTTTCGCTAAGCTTCCCCGGCATCCTGCCTTTCTCTCAAAGCCGCCTCTATGCCAAATCCCCCATAGACTTGCGTATGATACATTATAAAAGGAAGAGGCGCACACACACTACGAATGCACATTTCAACAACGCCTCACAATTACTGGCTGCAACCAGTTTCCCAAAGGCATTGACTCATCTTTCTATGCAGTTTTAATATTCACGCCACCCACAGAAACCATTCATCAGCTTTTCTCAGGTCGTTGCTTCGGCATTCCAATAGGTCACAGCGAACATATTGGCAATATATCATTAATTATAACCCTAGGCCTTACATATATATATATATATATATATATATATATATATATATATATATGATATATATATATATATATATATATATATATATATATATAAATTGCAAGGTTATTTCTTTAAAAGTACTTTTTACATGTTTATTAACTTTTAAGCAAAATGGGAATAGCTTACAAGTTCCCACTGTATGCAAAATGCAGTGTAGTTCCACTTCTTGTTTTCATTTTTGTTTCCCCTATTTTCGGTTTTCTCATGTTACTTTTTTTTTCAAGCTCTCCGAAGCCGAGACAACAGTCCTCCACCCGTGCCTTGGGGAATTCGAAGCGGTGGGGATTTGGACGCGGTCGACAGTCGAAGCTTTCCCCATGAAATATGACGTCCATAAAAAGGGTAGCTTTTTTTCTATTTTTTTTTAAGCAACGATGTGATTTCCATACGTGACGTAAGCACCTTTGATTATGATAGGACATATGGATTAAGAGGGAATTCTATTTTCCAGCAATATACTTTTTCACCTTGAGAATATTTTTGCAGCGAGACATTGCAACCAAGAGGGGAAATGAAGGTGACTGAAATGAACTTGTAGGCAACAATACTACTAATGAACAAAATAGGATAAATATAAAAAAAATATATAGGTTTAAGCTGCATATTTACATTTCAACCTCGTGATTTTCAATATTCATAATATTTCGTATTTACGTCAGTATAATTTGCAATACTTTTTCTGTTCGCATCTGGACTTTTAAACTCCAAGCTTTCTTTGGTGTTCCCAGAACGCTAGTCAGGAAACCTAGACTAATTTCTAGTAAATATCGAATCATTCAATATAAAAGTTAAAGAGATAGGCTACAGAAATATTCTGACTTGGTTTTACCATTCGATGGTTTCGAAAAAAAAAAAAAATCATGGGTTGACCTTTTTGTCTTTCTGAGGAGAAAAAAAAAGTCACGAATGAAATCCTTGACACATACCAATTGCATTGTCGTCAATGACAGCTCTGAAATGATCCAAGCTTATCCGTAATGTATAAAATATTGTACTGATTTCTTCGCACTTTGCCATTCATTTTAGTCACTGTTCCTTCTCACGACCTATACCTGGATTCTAGTTTGCATAAGAGGTCTTGGTTATCTATGCGAGAGTTGGTGAATTACGTTAAATATTCGGAATACCATTTAAATAATATTTTTCAGTCTCATGGCCATCATTATAACCCATCGAAAAGGATAACCTTATTATTTACAAAATGCGGTGTTGTCACGACGAAGATTAAAAAATGCTAACAAATAAATCAATAAATAAAAATAAAAAATAAGCTAAGAGAGACAGACAGAAAGAAAATATTTGATATCAAAACACGGCTCTTCACACTGAAGAACATATGTTTAACTGCATAGTTGACAAACGTAGCATACTTGTAAGTTAAAAGGCTAAATTTGATGAGGTGCGCCATGCTTGCATAGCTTTCAAAACATTTACATGAACACACGTTCTATTTCTTGGTCTCTTTGTATATTCATACAGACACTCACACAAATGTACACAAATAAGAATACATTTATCAGACATAAAAGGCAAATTAATAACAGCAGTTCTGTATGAAAAAAATAATTTTTTTTTTTTTATAAAATTTCTATAAAAAGATTACAATGCAGCCGAAGTTACGCATTCACAAACTTTCATTGCGTAACATCGTTGTAAGTGGTAAAATATTCACACTTAAATCTACGAAATTTTTAGAGTAGCTATCGCTCAGCCAAATTATTGGTTAAGATATTAACCTTTGGTAACATGCATCCAAAAGATACAAATATTATTTTGTCTTTGAAAGTATCTCTCTCTCTCTCTCTCTCTCTCTCTCTCTTTGTACAAAATATGATATATATATAAATATATATATTAATATTATAATATATATATATATATAATATATATATATTCTATATCATATATATTAAATATATATATAAATATATATATAACTTATATATAATATATCGAATATATTAATGACATAATATATAACACATATATACATATATATTATGCAATCACAATGAGATATTCGAGTTACCCATAATTATTCCCAGCCTTTCTAAAAAATAATAATCTCTAAGATACATATGACGATTATCTTTCTGAAAATAATTCCCAACACACAAAATTGCGCGACGTAGACGTTGGTGAATAAAAAAAAAAACGAATTGTTTTTATCATATCTGACAGTCTGTCTTTTCAAGGTACTGTTATCTGATGCTGCTGTGTCTCTCTTCCCTCTTCGCGTTTTTGTCCTTCGTTTGAATCTTTACTTTTATTTAATTTCTATTCATTTAATTTTACTTAATATTTCTATTCATTTATCTATTTTTAAACTTTTTGTAGCTTTTTTATTGGTCAATCAAATGGTTGCAGTTGCTTGAGCAATCTTCACCAGGCTGCTCTGTAAGCAAGAGCCCGCACTGGCATAACGCAAGCTTAATCATAAATAACAACAATGATCAATTATAAATAACAACAATAACGACAAGAAGCAACCTTCCTGGTGAGCAGAGGGTAGAGATGGATTGGACCTCCTGGGGGGAAGGGGGGGGGGGGGGGTGGCGGTTATGTTGGGCCGGGTGGGAAAGGGTAGCCTCCAATTTACCTACGTAAACAAACTATCAAGAGATCACAGGAAGCGATCATGGCCCAATGTGACAGCATGATAAAGGGACACCGACCCTCATAACCTTATAAACTACAAAAGAAACAGCTACATATGTGGCGAGACGCTATAGTCTGTTGAACATCTGTTTTTCATGCGACTTATTTTCAAAAAGAATGAGGCTGCGAGCCCTATCATCAAAGCTCTTTTTCTGCACTGGAAGGACGAGTAATGCCACGCGCATAACTGAAGATGTTTCTCGTTAAGATAAAGACCCAAAAGCGTCCATCTCATCGTCAAAATGGCCGCGGCTTAAATGTTAAAAAAAACTATTATATATATCCTTTTTACGTCCTGCATAAATCCACTCTTTATACACACACACACACACACACACACACAACACACACACATATATATATATATATATATATATATATATATATATATCATTCAGTTTTCGACAGATGTGTGTGGGGGGGGGGGGGGGTAGTTACTTGTTCCACAGACGTTAAGCGATTATGTTTCCGAGACGTATGGCCGTTCTTCCCGAGGGTACCCATCAAAGTACTGACCAAATTCGACACAAGAACCATGTGACTGTTAACGGGGCTACGGCGGAATGGTTGAATGACTTATGCCATTTCCTGGGAAATCCATCGTGTCTCTGCTGACTTGAATATTGAATCATGTGCTAGGGTGGTTAGTTGCATGCGTGGGGGTCACAAGAATGACGGAAAGGAAATGGGGAGGTCGGGGGTTGGGGCGGGGGGGAGCGGTTTATCAATCTCATCCGAATATCTAAGTGCAACCAGGTGGATAACACCTTCAGTAGCCCACCACCCTCAAAGGGGAGAGAAGCGTATAGTAAATAAAAAGAAACACATATATATATATTTACCATCCACCTACACAGACATAAACCTCCACTCCTAATAGCGTACTTAAGTGCCGTTAGCAAGACGTCTGTGGTACACCTGAGGGCCAGACGCCAAGATGACAAATAGCTTCCGCCTGGCTTTAAGCTTCGCCCTAACTCCGTGTTCCCTCGTGGAGATGGCACTTCAGATACCCAGGCCCCCTTTGCAAATGGCCGCCCCCTCCCCCAACCCCCGAATACCCCTGGGTACCTATAACTCGTATTTGTTTACTGCGACGAAGTATGAATGCTTTGCAATGCTTTGCTGCCAGTGACCGCATGCACTGCGATATATGATATGATATGACGAATGGTAAACATGATTAAGTGTTTGGATGAAAAGGATAAGGAATCATTATGCATCTGATGACGCAATAATGGCTGAAACACTCTGAAAGAGACGTTTCATTCTGAATATGAGTGATACACTTAAGAATCTGTTTATCTGTCTATCAACTGGGCTTAAAAAAAAATAAGAGTTTTGGGGCAAATTTATGAGGAATTATTATACGACTCATGATATAATCATAGACGAAACACTTCGCCAGCCAGCGTTTAAATCTGGTTCTCTCTATCTATTTATCTATCTGCACGCTAAACGATGTATCTATCTATTTGTCTATCTGTAAAGAGTGGAATATAAACACTGAAATGAAGTTGCAATGGCGGCAGCGTCTGCAGGGTCCTGAACACAAGAAGACACTACTGGTCATTCTTTTTGTTAATCTGTTTTCATGTCATCCCAAACCTTCGGCACACAACATCTAGTAGAGATTTAAGTTAATTCTTCAATATTTTCCAATAGAAAAAAGTTTAAAGCTGAAAAACAACGCTACGTAGGGAGAAATATCAATCAGTTAGATAATATTTATGATGCCGAGTTCAGTGGGAGACAATAATGGGGAGCGTTTTTGTCGAGATTGTTTCGGAACAATCTCTGCAAAAGTTATTGTTTGTTTGTTTGTTTGTATGGTGTTTTTACGTTGCATGGGACCAGTGGTTATTCAGCAACGGGACCGACGGCTTAACGTGGCTTCCGAACCACGTCGAGAGTGAACTTCTATCACCGGAACTACACATCTCTAACCCCTCAGTGGGATGCCCGAGAATCGAACTCGCGGCCAACGAGGTGGCACGCCAAGACCATACAGACCACGCCACTGAGGCGCTCTGCAGAAGTTATTGTATCCTTGCAAAGATTATGCCAGACACGGCAGAGCTGATGTTATGCCTTGCAAGGTCAAGTAATGCCCTTCAAAGTTTATTGCACCGCTTGCAAAGGTTATGCCATGAATCCAAAGGTTCGGTAATACTTTGCAGAGGTTAAATCAGTCGTCCACAACTGCATACTTCACTGTGAATCAGACGACGTAGGGAGCAATGGAATGTCATAACTTCAAGACACGCAAAGCACCTAAAAAAAAAAAAAAACAGGCTCAGGCCAAGTTAGGTCAGCAGGTTGGAAATAAAACCTCGATTAAAAAAGAAACACTAGAATGCTTTATAAATCCATCGTAAACAAATAGCTTGTTTTTGTAAGTTCGCTTTGCCAATTGTATTCAAAAGACTTTTTTTTTTTTTTTTTTTTTTTATCATTTTTAATTGGCCGCTGTTGATTCAGACCCATGGCCGGCCAGCAGCAGCATCCGTCTCCATGGCGACAAGAATAACTGATTAAAAAAAAAGAAAAAAAAAAAAAAAGATAACAAAAGGGATTACGTCACTGACACCGGGTAGAGCGATGCAATAATACTTCGCAGGTCGCCTTGCAACGACCTGCGGATTGCAAATCGCTTTACGCAGGGATTTATTTAGCGTTCTTTTTTCGGAGAGTGAGAGTGGGTTAATCGCCGAGAGAAAGAAAGAAAGAAAAAAAAAAGAATTCCCCAAAAATACACATTTATAATAAGACGATATAATGACAGGTCGCTCGCAGTGCTTCATCTACCTCACGGGGGCTGTGTGGCGTCAGTGACCTTGGTACCTGTGACGCCAAGAAAACCTTAATAATGAATTAATTAATCAATCACCTGAGCTATTACTAATGATTGTTTTTCGTATAGGCTATTTTCGCAACTGGTGAAAATAACTTATACATGGACGCCCTGTTATATCCTGATGTTAACCGAAATAGCAATCCAGAATTAAAACTTGTATACTCCGAGTCTTTACCTGGTTCGGGTTTCATGGAAATAGGACAGTGGAAGGGGAGAGGTTAAATCGGGTTTAAGCTTCTAAGGGGGGGGGGGGGGGGGGGCGGAGCGCGACGGAATCGCCTCTGGAAAGTTGGGAGATTATATGAACCACACAAAGAAGCAGCAGTGGAGAATGGCAAAGATTGGTTATATAATATATATATATATATATATTATATATATATATATATGTACTATATATATATATATATATATATATATTATATATTAGCTGAAGCCACTGGGAAAGTTTAAAAAAGAAAAGAAAGAGTGCCAAGTACTTTCGTGTATTGAACACATCTTCGTTGCACAAAGGAGATGTCTTGAATATACGAAAGTACTTGGCATTCTGTCTTTTCTTTTTAAATGTTCCCAGTGGCTTCAAGTAATAAACAAAATCACGTGCTTATCTTCGTGATTTCTTAGTGTGTGTGTATATATATTAATTATATTATATAGATATATATATATATATATATAGGATATATATATATATATATATATATATATATATATATATTATTCGATATACAACAGGTCATTAACTATACCATTCATTCTGAATTCACTTGCTACCCTTCCTCTGAAACTTGACTTTTGCTTCAACCATATAATGTTCAGACATACCACACAAGCATCTCCTCTCTAATGGTACATCCATCAACTTCCTCCTTCTCCAACGATTGTTTGTGCATTAACAAATAATCTAACAAACCCTTTTAGTCAACATTTTCTCTTTCCGAATTATATCTATGACTAATTCTTCTTTGGGAAAACTCGTATGTCCACCAATAAAGAAGACGTCAATATATTTCATCGGACTCTATAATATACTCATTTGCTCCTGGAACTCCATCACTGACAACAATGCCGTCTCTTTCTTTGCCGCTTAACTTTGCTATTAAATCTTCTCAGTTATGATAAAGAAATGACCCGTCTCTAAATTTCCATGGTCATGGAATGAATAGCCTAGCTATAAGCGTTTTTTTTTTATGGCGTTATTTTTTTTTTACCTAACTTCTGAAAACGTTCATGATTAATCACGCAGGTTCTAAACTGACAAAACTAAATTATGAGAGAGAGAGAGAGAAGAGAGATGAGAAGAGAGAGATGAGGAGTGGAGAGAGAGAGAGAGAGAGATTCATTTGTGGGAGGTAAACAACTTCATGTGGGATAATTGATGTTGGATAAAAAACAAAATTTTAATACGAAGATGGAAACAGCCTGACTGCTATTTGTTTTTCAAAGTAACTTTTATGAAAATCTGAATAAGATTTAATTTATTTTTACCTCATAACGAGCACGGCAAATATCTACAATTTTATTTAAAATTTGTGCTTGATGCAAACGATGGGAAACATACAGAGGAAGACCTTTCTTGAAGAGGCTGGTCCTCCAGTTAATAGCGTAAATCTCTCTCTCTCTCTCTCTCTCTCTCTCTCTCTTTTATTTTTTTGTTTTCTACGGGCCTGGCTTATAATTAGAATGGTTACTGAGTATGCTAGCTTTTTGAAGGGCAATTTCAAAACGTTCCCCGAAAGGAAAAAAAAACACGCCAAATAGACACACATCTTACTGGGAAGAATACTTAACCAGTATCATATTTACAAAGGCTCAAAGTATCATCAACTGAGACTCAGAGAAGCGTCTGAACGCCAATTACCTTACGCGGAAGAAAGTTAAACTTGGTGAAGCCATGGTGATCAAACTCACGGTCTTCGATCAAGTCCACTTCGCGTGGAGACGCTACGAATACCAACGATCGCGTTGAACACTTGGTATTCATGGCGTTTCCAGTAGCTGCTAGGCTGCACCTGATGAAGATGTATTGTTGCTGGCTTCATTTGCATTTCACGATAGTCCTCCTCCAAATATTTCATTTGAAAATATTTTTTTTATAAGCGCGCTCTATCTCGTGGAAGGTTAACTTAGGTAGCTTTTTGCTTGTAGTATATCAGTGGTCGTAAAGTATGGTTACACATCTAGAAATTTGTGGGCCAAACGATGGTGGGACGCCATTTCATCTAGGAAAAAAACGAAGAGAGAGAGAGAGAGAGAGAGAGAGAGAGAGAGAGAGAGAGAATTTAGTAAGCTATGGGGCAAATAATGGTACGACGCCATTTCATTTACGAAAATAACGAAGAAAGAGAGAGAGAGAGAGAGAGAGAGAGAACCTCATCGCTCTTAGCCTATCGCAGGTCATTCGCTGCTGGCCGAGGTCTTCATCAACCGCAGGAAATGAGTTGAGGGGCCAAAGAGACGAAATGAACTGGGTAAATAATAATACACAGGCCTTCCCGGCTGCAGGGTAGATGGATCAGTGATGACGTCACTTCCTCTTCTTCTTTTCGAAATAACACGAAAAGAAAGTTCAAGGCTTCGATGTGGAACTCTGTCATGATGGCGTTAAATTACGAAGTGGCCATGAATGTTTAAAATTGAGCTCCCTTTACGTCAACTCTTTGGATCCACCTGACTCTTGCTACGTGATTGGTTGCCTTTTGGTACAAAATGCAATGCCTTTTTTTTTTCCAGGACGATAATTTCGCCCAAACTGGAACCTTTTGTTTTTCATTAAATCCTTCGTTTCTTCGTGTAATCTTAAAGTTTTCACTTGCCTATATATACATTGTAATTATTTGTCCCTCTCCTTCCATTCGCATACGACCTTTCCCCGACCCATCCCCACTCACAGTAATCCACCCTCCTGTCAAACGAGTATTCCCCCCCAGGAAGTAATCACTTAAACTTTAATCGCCCGCTGCAAATTCATTCAACTGCAAAGCATCATTTAACATTTATTCGAGAGCGAGAAATATATTCCATCGTAAAATATATTGCCCGCGCTCATTTGCATGCATTCAGGAAATACATTTTCTGCCCGTCTAAGAACAACTGAAGACCCCGTTTTTTGATAAATTAACGGGTGGGGACCTCTGGGGGCGCCTGCAAGCAATGCCTTCCAAAATGCGTGTGAACTGAGGACGCGAAGTAAATGATCGGATTTATTCCCTTGCGTCGGGATCCCCAATAGAAGATTTTTATACAAAGGATCGGTTGAAGCTCTCTCTCTCTCTCTCTCTCTCTCTCTCTCTCTCTCTCTCTCTCTCTCTCCTAACGGCTGACGAGATGGATTCAAGGACTTATGCAGGTCTCATGTCTCACACAAAATTCTCTCTCTCTTTCTCTTTATCTATCTTATCTATCTATCTATCTATCTATATATCGATCTATCTATCTATCTATCTATAATATATACGATATATATATATAATATATATATATATATATATATATATATATATATATATATATATATAACTTAAAGCTGGGATTCGACAGACAACATTATTTACAGGGGGAAATATGGCGGGGGAGGGGGGGTTTGGGGGGGGCCGGGGGGGGGGGGGGGATATCCTTGTGATTCGACGTTATATACAAAAAATAATAAAATATAAAATAAAAGTTAGTTCCTACTCGTGATTCGAAACTAATACTAGCTAATTTGAAAGCCGATAACGAAAATATGTAAGAGAAGGACAATTAAGAAAAAATGACAGGAGAGAGAGAGAGAGAGAGAGAGAGAGAGAGAGAGAGAGAGAGAGAGAGAGAGAGAGAGAGCACTAAAGCCTTTCCCAATCTCTACCAGAATTTTTTTTTCCCTGTGCATTGCGAGAGAACAGCCGATTTCAGGCTGTTGTCTAGTCACTGCCGCAAGCCTTGATCAATACCTCACAAACAACTATAAATAAATCGTGTTCTCGGATGGTGGTGCTGTTGTACTCTGCTGTAAAAATGCTCTTGTGAATTGTATGAATTTATTTTGTAAGCCTCCCCACTTCTCGTTTTCTTTCGATTTTGCCTGGTAGTGCACAATACCGTTTTCTATGTTTTTCTTGTATCAATTCATTCACGCGAACCTCCTGAATTTAGTTTCGGGATCAGAAATACTTTTATCCATTTATTTATTTATTCCTTTACTTATTCATTGAATTTATTTTTAGTGATATATATTCTTAGATCTTTCGTCATTAATTACACATGTTTATATTAGTACTGCATCTCTATTGTATAATAATAATAATAATAATGATAGGACAAAGAAAAATTATGTCAAAATCAAAGTCTCTCTGATACAAACGGGTAATTTGTTCTAACAGGAATTACAAATATGATATAAATAAAAGTAATGTCACATAAATACCTGCTTAATTTGCCCTCACCTTAAAAATACTATACACAATGCCTACAAAATATGTGGTGTCTATAATCAGTCTACCTGACGCTGTATTTGAAACGAGCACCCAGGCAGCGGACTCCCTCCCCAATCACGCCCCCCACCCCCATCCCCGCCCCTCACCCAACCCGGAAATAGAGAAAGAGAAAATAAAAAGGGGTGAAACGTCCTTTTGAGTTTAATGAATATCTTGGTCGGCTTTTCTCGCCTGAGTTTTGGTTCGTTATAAAGGGGTTCAAGGTCGTACAATAGGTGTCCTTTTCGTTCGTCCTGTATTCCGGTCCCCCCCCCCCTCCCTACCCCCCCACCCCCCCATTTCTCCTTCTCCCTTTCCCACTACCATTCCACTCTTTTCTCTTCCGTCACCTACTCCTCCTCCTCCTCCTCCTCCTTCTCTCCTCCTCCTCCTCGTACTTGTGTTTCAGAATTTTTCGTTCCGGTTCGTTATGGCGGGAGTTCCCTTGAAGTAAAAAAGTTATAATATTTATATATATATATATATATATATATATGTGATATATATATATATATCATAATATACTATATCATTATATATATATATATACTATATATATATATATTAGTATATATATATAGATATATATACATACACAACACACACACACCATATATATATATATATATATATATAGATATATATATAATACATACACACACACACACACATATATATATATATATATAATATAATATATATAATATATATAATCAGATCGTAATATTAGTACACTTTTACGATGTGCAAATGCATGAGTACAGAAAGGGAGCGATTCAGTAAACAGAAGAGAAAAGTAGCAAGGAAAGATTCGTGGAGGGGAAGTGGACAAAAAAAAAAAAAAAAAAAAAAAAAAAAAGGAGGGGCTTAAAAGACATGAGCTTGCATAAAAAAGAAAAAAAAATGAACACGACTTAACATAACGTTATCGGTTAAAGAGAGCTGTGAGAACAAGCATATTAGTATATTAGTGTATTGGTCAACAAATGATTGCTGAGTTTACTAGCACCATTTTATAGTTTTTTTTTTATTAGACCTGGACTAACCAGGGGTACGAATAATGATAGGAATTCCAGCGAGAAGTTAAACAAATGCAGAACTTTGAAAGGTGAGGACCAGTTGTCTGGAATTAGGGATTGTTCAATTAACTTTCCGGACCATATAACTTTGATTAAAGAGAGAGAGAGAGAGAGAGAGAGAGAGAGAGAGAGAGAGAGAGAGAGAGAGAGAGGAGGGTTGATTTGTGGCGAATTCGAAGAGTGAGAATTTTTGATGAATTCTTTTCATTTAAATGTTATTTAAACGGTGGAATTTCAATACCGTAGGTGACTTTCTATTACTTTGGTATACTCGTATGACACTTTGACATTCCAAGACCCTTTCATACACTTTCAGATGTCCTTTTTGAATATTGCGGAGCCTTTCTTTCATTTCGGTGCAGGATATTTCTTCGCACTGAAGAGCCGAGATTCTTTTATTTGAAAGGAGAGATTACAAGCGCTTTCAGCGAGATAAAATTTGACAGCGACTGTTCGCCAGAGTTATGGGGATGAATAAAATCCAGAATGGTTCCTTAATCTAGATGAAGGGAGGATGAATGGACGGGAATGAATGCGTGAGTCTTGAAGCAAGTAAGTGGGAGTTCAATGTCAGGGAGTTGAGAAGAAAGAACTTAAAAGGAAGGCAGACAGACAGGCACACGAAACTGAAGAAAAAGTCTCAAAAGTCTAATTTACGCTATGCATTTCATTATGTTTTAGAGATTGCTATCTGCATGGAATGAGAATGGCGGGGGAGGGGGGCGACATTGCAACAACTCTGATTTTTCAATGAGAGAGAGAGAGAGAGAGAGAGCTGCAAAATCCTAGTTTAATCTATGCATTCAATTAGGTTTTATAGACCGATAAATAAGTGGAATGAAAACCGAAATTTTGTAATTGGAGAGAGAGAGAGAGAGAGAGAGAGAGAGAGAGAGAGAGAGAGAGAGAGAGAAATGCCCTTGACAGAAGAGAAACGTCCATACTTTTATTTTTTTGCAAGGGGATTTTTCTGCAACATCACTGACCACGTAGTTTGAAGAACAGCGCTCAACACTACCCCACACAACCCTCCCTCCCCCCTTCCCATCAGAATAACCAATTAAATTAATGGTCTCTGCCTCTGACATTCGGAATGGTATCTAACACACGTTTGTAACAACAGACATGTTCAATAGCAAGGGATGGAAAAAAATAAAATCCTAGTATTGCAGGATATGTCTGAAAGTTATTCTTATAACTGTTATCATAATCATTTTATAAAATGATTATGAATAACCATTGAAACTATACAAACAGATATATATATATATATATATATCTATAGATGTATTATATGTATGTATATAATATCTATATATATATATATAATAAATATATATATAAAAGTTTTTGCCACGAAGGAAAAATTGGGGAAAAAGCGAGATAGCCGAGTACTTTTTCGGTCCTGTTCGGACCCTTTACTATGTATATATATATATATATCTGTATGTATGTATGTATGTTTGTATGTATATGTATATGTATGTATATTATATATATAATATATATATATATATATATATATATATATATATATATATATATAAACTATATACAGGGTGTCCATAAAGTCCCAGTACCATTTTAAGCAAAAATTACTTGTAATGTACTGGGACTTTTGTGATCCCGGATATATATATAATATATATATATATATATATATATATATATATATGATACATATATATATATATGTATATATACACATATATTTATTTATATATATCTGATCCTCATAAGCCGCAATCATAACGCAAAGGAAGACAAGTGGCTTCCAGACGATGCATTTGCAGTAGTAGAGGCATTTAAACGAATTTATCACCAGGAAGGGCCTTAAAAGCAGTTTTTTTTCCCCTGCCTATAACTTAGGGTGATCCCATCTGTCGTAAAAAACCACCGGGTTATTGCGTTTTTCGTCCCTCTGCAGCTACTCTCTGTCATCTATGGGAAAATGATGACGGAGTGATGTAGTAGATGGAAATGTCACGTGATGCCGACTGGTGACTTCGACAATAGCTTTAATAATACTGAAGGTAATTATTAGTAAATAGAAATAATTTTTGAAGAAATGAAATTAAATAATTATTAAGTCCAAGATTTTTGTAAAGATATGCAAGAGCTACAATTGATTCTGTCATTATATATATATATATATATACATATATATCATATATATATATATACATATATATATAGGATATACACACATATATATACATACATATATATATATATATATAATATATATACATATATATATAGCGATAATAGTATATCTATACATATAGATATACACACACATATACATAACATATACATATCTGGATATATATACATATACTATACATATCTTGGATATATAGATATACTGATATACAGATATACATAGCATAAATACGAGAGAGAGAGAGAGAGAGAGAGAGAGAGAGAGAGAGAGAGAGAGAGATGAGCATATGTGTTTGGGCAGGAAATTCTATTTTCATTGCAAATTAAATAATGAAAAATTTACTCTACTATGTTTATATGTAAACAAAAAAAGGTACTCCAGCATAATCAACGCTAAAACAGCGCTAACAATTAGGCTACGACAGCCACACACCATTACAAATTACGTTATATTCTAAAAAAAAAAAGTTTTACGGTAACTGAACTTAAAGAAATATTAACACAGTATTTAATTTTCATAAACAAAGTCGGGGGAAAAACTACCTCTGTTCATGTTTCACGGATCTGAGATCATACAGTTGCCCGAATAGAATTTTTTTTTTTATCTCAATTTCTAACAAAGGTACTCTTGTCCCCACATCTCTCTCTCTCTCTCTCTCTCTCTCTCTCTCTCTCTCTCTCTCTCTCTCTCTCTCTCTCTCTCACCAACTCTTCAGCTCTACGTGCTGTCGAGTGCTTTCGGAACGCAAGGATCACGTTCTGATGCTTAGAGAAGAACGTGAGGCAGCACTAATTAGAATGAATGTGTGTGTGTGTTGTGTTGTGTGTGGTTTGTGTGCTTGCTTACATTATTGTAGTGTGTGTGTATGCTTACAGTACTGAGGTTTGTGTGTATGCCTATTTTGATGTGGCTTGTGAGTGTGCATACATTAATGTGGTTTGTGTGTATGCTTGCATTACTGTTGTTTGTGTGTATGCTTACATTGATGCATCCAGTCCATCACATACAATTGTATGTGTATAATCATAATTTCATCTTTAGCAAAAATACATCCGAATAATTTTAATATTATGGCAGATATGAACATTATAAAGAGGTTATACTGAATTAATACGCTAAACATAGGATAATCTGAATAAGAAAAATAAATTGAAAATATTAATCTGAATAAGAAAAATAGATTGAAAGTAATAATTTGAATATGGAAAATAGATTGAAAATAATGTTAAATGTTCCTATGCTTAATGTTACGACAAATCTACAAAATGAGGCTGAATTTCTACACAATTTTGTCAGTGTGACTTGATTATAAAACCAGATTACACTTGTCTTCCACAATATGACAAATTGAACTGTATACTGCGCAATGCGAATCGATACATTTTTTTCCCCAGTGTGTAACTCTGATATAGCCTATGGAAAACAGACTCCAATTGACCTATCACAAAATCGCAGCCAATCCAGCAGGACAATTACTTAAAACCTGAAGTTATTTTCGACGGGACGGGTACACTGCCAACTGATAATATCATATAGTATGCATAGCAATTTTGTCGCTACAAAGCCGACTACGGAAGCAGATTGAATTTCTGCACGTCATTTTGCTTAAATGTGAACTTTGACCGTGAGTTTTGTCATGGGTACGTGACTGCTGAAATAAACAACCAGGGAAGTGGCCATAGGCCCACTCCTCAAAAGTAGATGGGATTTAAAGAATATGGAAGGACTTTAAAGATATTGACACTCCCTCTATCTCTCTCTCTCTCTCTCTCTCTCTCTCTCTCTCTCTCTCTCTCTCATCCACGATATTCATTCATTAATTACCTTTCCCGCTCTTCTGTCTGTGCAATTCCCATGGTCTCCAATTCATCATTTCATTTTTAAGAAGCAAATAATAATTTTTCTTGTTAAAAGGATAATTTTACTTGATAAAATGATAATTTTTCTTTGTGTTAAAAATGACCTGGAATTTTTCTTTTCCTTTTTTTCTTTTTTTTTTTTTCTTGTTTCTTTTTCCTTGAAATAAATTATATTAAATTTTTTTTTAAAATAATTTTTTTTCTTAAAATTGTTTCTCCCTTAAAATTATTAAAATTTTTTTTAAAGATAATTTTATTTTTTCTTGTTAAAATATATTTTTCTTGTTAGAATTATAATTTTTTCTTGTTTAAACCATAATTTTTCTTGTTAAAATTATAATTTTTCTTGTTAAAATTATAATTTTTCTTGTTTAAACCATAATTTTTCTTGTTAAAATTATAATTTTTCTTGTTAAAATTCTAATTTTTCCTGTTAAAATAATATATATTTTTTTTAAATGATAATTTTTTTTGTTAAAATTATAATTTCTCGTTACAATTATAATTTTTATTATTAAGATTATATTTTTTCTTGTTAGAATTATAATTTTTTCTTGTTTAAACAAAAAAAAAAAATTTTTTCACTAATTTTTCTTGTTAAAAACTTATAATTTTTCTTGTACATTAATTTTCTTAAAATTAAAACCAATATATTTTTCATTTGTTAAACGATAATTTTTCTTGTTAAAATTATAATTTTTTCT
>NC_061092.1:6565822-6625822 GCF_015104395.2 Macrobrachium nipponense | reverse complement strand
AGTAGAAGTACGGAGGGAGAAGTGGCAGGGAGAGTAGGGGAGGTGGGGGATGGGAGAGGGAGGGGGAGGGAGATGAAGGTAGGAAAGGAGGGGGATTTTTTTTTTTTTTTACTTCCTTGTTTTTTACTCAACAGGTCCCACATCACATAAGAACAACTGGAGGCGGTTTTCTTCAGGGCAATACCTCCTCTCATGGTTCCTCTCCCCCCTGAACATCCCCCCAGCTAGGCCCCCCCCCCAGCTAACTCGCCGCTCTCTCTCTCTCAAAGTATCCTTGGAGGAAAATGGCTTTCCTTTTATCTTAAACAAACGTGCCCTTTATATACGAAATACTTACGAAACTGAAAGAATTGAAATGAAACTCCAACTATATAGAAACGGAGAAATCAGAAATAAAACAAATATACTAAAATTTAAAGAAAAAGCAACCAATAATAATACTATTACGGGAAACAGAGTTTTTAGGATGGGTCAAACATGCCATTAATGAAGCAGGGAAAATTTGAGGACATAGAAAGTGTCTTGAGAAGAAGAAAAAAAAATCATCTACAGACAGCCACATATTATACATATCAGTTTATATGCATGTATGTATGCATATACACAACATATGAATACATAAATACATATTCACACACATATTCATATATTATATACATAATTTATGTACGTATATATACTCATACATACGCAAACATAATCATATACATGCATATTTATACATTTATGTATAATACTTATTTCTTTGTCAATTGTATGTAAATAAAACATGTTCATTCATACATATATGATTATATAATTTCACAAGTATGGCTAATTATGCGCACAGATTACTCAGAGAAAGGTAACAAAAACTAAACCTCTTGTCATTAAAAACAGATATCACTCCTAAAGGACTATCATAGTAAATCTATATAGACGATTTCAGCCGAGAAGGCTCTGAGTAATTTCCATTTGTACCAAGAACTTCACATGAAGGACCATCAGGAAAGACAAGAATCTAGTTCTCTTCATCAAATCCAGTGCTATAATAAAGTTATATTTACACGAGCCATCGATAAAATCGTCCTCCCACTTTCAAAATTAATCACCAACATGAAATCTCAAGCTAAATGAAAAGAAAGCAAATAAATAATCGATAAAAATCGGGCCCCCACCCCCCACAAACACACACAAAAACAACATGAAGTCTCAACAAGCTAAATTAAAAGCAAGCAAATAAATAACTGAAGAAAATTTATTGAATACGAGAACAATAATCAGTGATCAGGAAGGCAATCATGACTGCGAGAAGAACTGAAAAGAAGGCCAGACCAAAATCGGTTAATCTTTAATCAAAATCGGTAATTTTTAATCAAAATCGGTAATTTTTAAATAAAAATCGGTTTAATCTTCATAATAATACAAAAGAAAATTGAACAATCGGAAGATCAAAGGGGAATTTGAAGCGCTTCTTAAAACGCGACTGCAACTCTCCCTTTTCGGAATTGTTTGCGTTTTTCGTGAAGTTTGGTTTGTCTAGACTTCAGAGCTCTGGAGGTTTCTTCCAAAGCTCTGCGAAGGAGTCAGTAATAAATAATAATCTTTGTGGCTGCTGGAAGTCAACTTGTTTTGGGCGACTATGTATATCTGTCCCGAACTTTTCAACCTGAAGATGTTTCTCTCGTGAAAGCAGTAACTGTAATCAATGTTTTGTTTTTAAAGGAGAAATAATAATAATAATAATAATAATAATAAAAATAATAATAATAATAATAAAGATTTATTTCAGAGGTAAAACAACCCGAACGAATGACATCGAAACATAATAATAATAATAATAAGAATAATAATAATAATAATAATAATAATAATAATAATAATAATAATAATAATAACAATAATAATAATAATGGGATATGCCAGTGGAAATTGTACCCATAATCATAGGAGCACCAGGCACGATCCAAGATACCTTAAAAGGAATTTAGAAAAACTAGAGGCTGAAGTAGCTCCAGGACTCATGCAGAAGAGTGTGATCCTAGAAACGGCACACATAGACATAGTAAGAAAAGTGATGGACTCCTAAGGAGGCAGGATGCAACCCGGAACCCCACACTATAAATATCACCCAGCCGAATTGGAGGACTGTGATAGAGCAAAAAAAAAAAACATATATATATATATATATATATATATATATATATATATATATATATATATATATATAAATAATAATAATAGGGATACGATTTACTTCATTCAGAGGTAAAAACAAATCTGAATAGAATGACCGAAATAGGCAACAACAACAACAATAATTAATAATAATAATAATAATAATAATCTTTACTTCACTTCAAGGGCAAAAGGAAACTTCACTAGAATTACTTCGAGCCATTGTTTAATTTGTCATGACAATCAAAATCATGATACACATCTCCAGCTTTCCTTATCAGGCCCAATTGAATACTAAACCAGGCAAATGGAAAAGAAACTCACCAGACACATTAGTAAGATATCTCTAAGTCAAAGTTAGAAAAAATTCTTGAAAGAAAAAATTTACACACTGAAAGATTACTATATCAAATGGAACCATCTCCGGTAACTCATTTTGATCTGAGTACTTTTGGGCGAAGGTGATCACCATTCTTCAGTAAGACCTGCCAGGACAAATAGTTACTACGAGTCTTCTTCAGTGAAACATATTCATTCAAAACGACCTGGGAGCATGTTCATCCATAGGTGTAATTCTACAGAGCTCTTTAAATGATCACTAAAACGCTTGTAGAAAACCCTGGAGTGCTAAAAGATTCTTGGTAACTCTAAGGCTTCGGCATTCCTTCGCCTCCCTTCACATACTACATCGGCTTGAAGGCGAAAGAAGCCTTAATAGCTGACGTGTTTCTTGATATGGAAAGTCACGGAATTGAAGAGACAGGGAAACATGCATTTTTATTGGTAATTTTAATGGTTTTAAATCGCCTGACATATTCAAGTAATAATTGCTTATAGACGGCACTTAAATTATCATCCTCTACAAATAACGAATACCCAGAGATAATAAATTTACATTTGACACAATGGCCCCTGATCGGTACTTTCTGACGTTCCTGTTCGTGACAAACTGCTTTTGATATACTACATATAACTGACCATCTGTAATTTCCATCTCCGTTATTTTCCCCAACCAAAATGATATTTCCCAAGGATGGTTTCTTGTAATTAAAAGTGAACTGGTGCAGCCTAGTACACTATGTCTTTATTCTCTGTTATGTCCATTTGCTATAGTAGATTCACATCAACCGTGCATTTGATTCTAGGCCAGTCCCATACGACGCTACTGATTGGCTGTTGATAAGCCAATTATAGGGCTGGAAGCTCTCAGTCTCTCTCGAGAGTTCACATTTCTCCTGAGGGATACTTCTTTCAGGAGAGGTGGAACATGCATCCTGCCTATGTGAACTCTCAAGAGAGACTGAGAGTTTCCAGTCCTGTCATTGGCTTATCAACAACCAATCAGGAGCGTCGTAAGGGACTGACCTAGACATCAAATGCACGGTTGATGTGAATCTACGATAGTACGGTACTCGACTCTGACGTGGCCAACGAATTTAACAGACAACAGATGGACTACATAAACAAATGCACAGACTGATACATACGGAACAACGGCTTCCACATCGGAGTTCCTTCGGTACCATCACAGTTCCTTTTACTTACCTGAAATGGGGAAAAGAATACAAATAATTATCAGTGAAACTATATATAAAAAAAGCGAAAAGATGTTTGGAGATATAAAAAAAAAAATATTGAGCAGTATTTAATGAAAAAATTACTCGGTACGAAACGTTATGGTATCTCAGTTTAATGCTTCCTGGAGCCCGATAAACATTATTAGTGAAGATAATGGTCCAAATACTGCGTAAAAGAGAGCATGAACGCAATTTTTTCGTTTATGGAAGGGAGGAAAACATTTGTCCAAAAAGAGACTGGAATGTGGTAGAATACTTACAATGTACACATTACCCACAGGCAAAATTTTAATGTTTTCTTCTTTGCTAATATTTTTTTGGTTGAAGGCTTTACCTATTTTAAATAAAACAAAAGCAAACGAGATATGTGCCATATTAACCTACGTATTTATAGCGGGTGCTCCTGGAGCAACACTCCGTGCTGACATAAGGCCAACTTAATCATAAACAGAAAGAACCTCCTTATCTCGAACATCTTCAAAGTAAATCTCCAGTACATTGGTGAACTAACACAGGGATAAATAATATATTCATGAATAAATTACCGCGTTAAACTATTCACAATATATATATATATCTACAGAGAGAGAGAGAGAGAGAGAGAGAGAGAGAGAGAGAGAGCTCTCAATTGGAAACCATAAAAACGTTGATGAAATCTGGCGTGTAATTCTCTTGCAAAACGTCCTCAAATTCATTTTTCATTCCCGACATCCCATGCGACGGGGGAGTTCACCTACATGTACAACACCGCTCCCTAATCCATGGTAATTATTCACCTACCCAGGAGAGAACGAAGCAATGAGGATTTTTTTTTATTTTGCGCGAAACTGCGACGCGATTTGATTGAGTAAGAAAGCCGGGTGAAGTGTGAGAAATTCTTATTTTTATATAAGAAAGCCGGGTGAAGTGTGAGAAAATCTTATTTTTATATAAGAAAGCCTGAATGTAGACCACTTATTTTTATATAAGAAAGCCGAGTGAAGTGTTGAAGTCTTATTTTATAAATAAGGAAAGTAAGGTGTGTTAAAAAAAACAATATGTTTTTATATTAAGAAAGCGGGTGAAGTGTTGAGCTTATTTTTAATATAAGGTGAAAAAGGCCGAAGTGTGCTTCTTATATAAGAAACCAGGGTGAAGTGTTGAGAAAATCTTATTTTATATAAGAAAGCCGGGTGAAGTGTGAGAAATTCTTATTTTTATATGAAAGCCGGCTGAGTGTGAAGAAAACTTATTTTATATAAGAAAGCCGGGTGAAGTGTGAGAAATTCTTATTTTTATATAAGAAAGCCGGGTGAAGTGTGAGAATCTTATTTTTATATAAGAAAGCCGGGTGAAGTGTGAGAAAATCTTATTTTTATATAAGAAAGCCGGGTGTGAAGTGTGAAAGTCTTTTTATAATAAGAAAGCGTGAAAGTGAGAAATTCTTATAATAGCTAAGAAAGCCATTTTTTATATACAAAAAAAAAGGTGTGAAAGTGTGAAATTAGTCCTTTTATATAAGAAGCCGGTGAAGTGTTAGAAAATCTTATTTTTATATAAGAAAGCCGGGTGAATCCCCTGCAAAATTCTTATTTTATATAAGAAGCCGGGTGAAGTGTGAGAGTCCGTTAATGTATAAGAAGCCGGGTGAAGTGTGCGAAATTCTTATTTTATATAAGAAAGCCGAAGTTAGGTATATATAAGAAGCCGGGTGAAGTGTGTCTTATTTTTATATCAAAAGCTTACTTTTATAAGAAAGCCGGGTGAAGTGTGAGAAAGTCTTATTTTTTATATAAGAAAGCCGGGTGATGTGCGAAAGTTTCTTATTTTTATATAAGAAAGCCGATGTGAGCAAGTGTGCAAAAATTCTTATTTTATATAAGAAAGCCGGGTGAAGTGTGAGAAATGTTATTTTTATATAAGAAAGCCGGGTGAAGTGTGAGAAATTCTTATTTTTATATAAGGAAGCCGGGTGAAGTGTGAGAAATTCTTATTTTTATATAAGAAAGCCGGGTGAAGTGTGAGAAAGTCTTATTTTTATATAAGAAAGCCAGGTTGAAGAGTGGAAAGTCTTACTTTTTATAAAGAAAGCCCTTGAACCTGAGAAATTCTTATTTTTATATAAGAAAGCCGGGTGAAGTGTGCGAATTTCTTATTCTTTATATAAGAAATCCGGGGTGAAAAGTGTAGAGTTTATTTTATATAAGGAAGCTGGGTGAAGTGTGCGAAAATTCTTATTTTTATATAAGAAAGCCGGGTGAAGTGTTAGAATCATATATTTTTTTCTCATTTTTCCTGTAATTAATAATTTCAAAAATAGGATATTTTTCGAATTGCGATTTTGTAGCTTCAACAGAATTTCGCGTGTCGGGAAAGTGCTTACTTGATTTCGGATTTTTGGGCCGGTTCTTAAAATCTCTGTAAGGTTGAATTAAACTCATTCAAAAAAATCATCCGCTCTGGGTAGACTTCCACTACAAGTAGCATAAAACAAGCGTAAATGATTAATTATTAGATAAGCACCTAACTTAGGGATGAAAGAATTTGGCTTAAATTGCTTTTTCCTATTTGCTTTTCACGTTATCTCACTTATCCCTGCACCGTATTTCTCGTTCATAGTTCAATTTTTGTTTTTGTTTTACTCATGTCTACTCTAATGGATCGATTTCCCTACTATGGTCCTTGGTATTGCATCTGTCACTTTCCCAACTATGGTTGTAGATTGTCAAATGATAACACTAACGATAACAATAAAAATAAAAAAAGGATAAGGAAAATGGTGAAGAGGATTTGAAGAACTTACAAATGGTCGAATTCATAAATATGACCCCTATTAGTGGTCAATTACTTTTTCCTATATAAAAAAAAAAATAATAATAATATAAATAAAAAAATAAATAAGAAACAAAATTTTAAACATTTCCGTCTCATGAATAGGTTAAATTTTATAACGATTTTCATCGTTTACATATTTTACACTGATCAAAATCAAGAGAAGAAAATAAAGGAAAACGGTAATATTATAATAATCCATCGAATCCAAAAGATAACAGTAAATGGTAATATGAATATTAACTTAATGATAAATTTACCATCATTATAAAGATAAGATCACAAAAGTAAATAGTAATATTCACCTTCATATCAAAAAGATAATAAAAGTAAATGATCATATTTACCTCGGGTCAAAAAGAAACATTACGACCAGACGCTTTAACAAATGAATGAATAAATGACCTAAGCATACTGGGGGGTGGGGGGGCAGGGGAAAGTCACTTGAATTTACATAGACTTTATGACACGCTGAGTGGTTTCCCTTGTACGTAACATGTATGAATTACGAAAGGGTTAAAATATTCAGAAGGGGAAGATCTGCCTGAATGTGCATGGTTAACGTCAGTGTCCGCCATTTTGCGAGCCAGAGACCGTTGGCGTACCTATGAGATGCTTACGGTTTGGATATTACATAAAAATAAGTTCATTTTGGGTTTCGCGTGAATAAACGTTAGGTTTCGCGTGGAACTTTCACTCCACGCAATGCGGAACGTGAAATACGCTGAGTAACTGCAATGTTTAACGTGGAACTTTCATCCAAAGAAATGAATAACTGTGAGGTTCCAGGTGGAACTTTCATTTATGGAAATGAGGAACGTGAAATAAGCTGAATTCCTGTATGGTCCACTTGGAACTTTCATCCAAAGAAAAGAATAACTGTGAAGTTTTAGGTGGAACTTTCGTCTGGGGAAATGAGGAACGTGGAACTTTCACCAAGAGAAAAATGGGAAATAAGCTGTTCAAGTGTAAGGTTCCACATGGAACTTTCACCAAGAGAAAAACGGGAAATAAGCTGTTCAAGTGTAAGGTTCCACGTGGAACTTTACCCCCAAAGAGCAAGGAACGTGAATGAAGCTTACTAACTGTATAGCTCCATATGGAACTTTCAACCAAAAGAACTGAGAGACGTGAAATAAGCTGAATAACAGTGAGGTTCCACGCGGAACTTTTATCCAGATGTAATCCGTGTGAACTTCGTCTGGAGGCCGTGAAAGTTTCGCTAAGGTATTGTATAAGAAATAAATAACAAACGAAAAACAATAACTAAGTCTAACCAAAAAGGACCATAATATTATGCCCTCATTCATTTTCGGAGTTAACAATCCCACGGGACTCGTCAACTAAACAGGGACGATACATTAGTTCGTCGAATTGGAACATTTACTAAGTTTTGGTGGAACTGCAAGATAAAATGAGGGTTTGGTTTTAAGTGTATTCCTGAGGGATGTGAAATTGTGTATTTTCAAATGGAAATATGTCATTAAGCTGCCGTTCTGGTTGGTTATTGATACACAAACATGAGTGGTTGTATAAGTAGGGGAAAAGGACATATTTGTGTGATACATATCACTACATACATTAATATAAATGACCACATGCAATACATAGATATAAATATATAAATATATATATATATATATATATATATATATATATATATATATATATATATATATATATACATATATTGTAATGAAATTCAGTTACACAATAATCATTAACCTTAATATCATGGCATCCCCAGCCAAGCGTACTCTGTATTATCGTTGTTGTTATAACGGGTCAGTTATAGCAACGATAATATTTTTATCTACTGTGCATCCAATTGCAGGGACAACACCGTTTACACGGTAAAAAGTAACAGGGGAACGTAAGAAGTTCAATGGTACCTGCTATTGCTAATGAGCTCTACAGGCAATGTGATGGTAGCCATAAGCATATAAACTCATTGTACTGCAAAACAAACAGTTGCCGCTTTGAAGCGTAAATAGATAGTAGAGGGCCAGCCATCAAACAATTAACTGACGTTCAGATGTCTGTGATGTATATACGACTTGTGCTACGCTACTTTATCCAACGGAAACAATGGCGTCACATCCTTTCGCTGATAGAAGTGGTGGTGAAGCCGATGTAGGTGTTGTCGGATGCTTCGTATCCGAAAAAAATACGCGGATATACTGCCCAACACTTAACATAGGTTCAAATGGTTTACTCAATAATCTGGGAGAGAATAATTTTGGAATAAGAGTAGAATTTAGGATACCATGTTAATCAAGGCTGATGTAAATATATACGAGTGATTTCATATCTGATAACTCCATGTACGTTGCTTAATTTCATTTAATGGAAGTCTCCTTTACGGAAGAGAAGCTGCAGAATGACAAACCTATGGTGACATTCAAACTTGCTCCAACGAAGGTGGAGCTATTTACGATATCAAATGTACGATGACAATCGAGTTGGATCATCATCGGGGCTACAAAGACTTTATTCTGGAATTCTCTTAGCTGCTCTGTATTTCAGGATTCCTATGATGTCTTTGTACATAAAATAATGAACATATATATGCAACAAAGGCCAAACTTTAGATCAGACATTGTCCACTAGACTGGTTTGTAAGAAAAACTGGAGAGCGGATCAAAAGGAACCTTCAGAATGATGAACAGCTAAAATAAAAATAGGTTTTTTACTTAGAATTCTTGAATAGTTGATAAATAAGAATTGTGTTGAGTATCTATGGTACGAATATGTCTCAAATACTCCCGTCAAGTTGCACGACAGGCACTATTGATAGTGAAAAGGAAAATGCTTTTAGTCAGCATACACATACGCAATCTTTGAAGCTATTATAACCTCGCAGGTATGTCAACAAATTTCGCTGAACCTACGCGAAAAATTCCAGTATTTTCGACATTCCTATTCTAATACTAGCTTCGGCCAGTCCACTTTTAAGAAATATATTGCTCGGATCTGAAAGCCTTTTAAAGTTTTTTTTTTTCCAACTCTTTAAAGAAAAGAAGAATCAAAAACAGAATATTCGAAAGACACTGAGCTGTCTAGAATACAGGCACGCTGGGCTGGTTATCAATTAGATGGGTGACCACCTGAAAACTGCAGCTGCCACATGCACGTTAGCATTTAAGCATCTGTGGGCAGGGCGAGGACTAGCAATCTCAACCCAGTAAAATTTGGTGAAAAACGTATGGGCAGCGAAGTATAGATATATAATATATACGATATACTAGATATATATATATATATATAGATAATACATATTATTATTAGTTATATATATACTGTATATATATATGTATAGATATATATAGATATATATATATATACATATATATATTATTGCATTACAAATATATATAGATAGTATATATATATGGATAGATATATATATATATATATACATATAGAGGACACATATATATAGTAGATATATATAGAGGTATAGGTATATATAGATATTAGATGATGTAGATATATATTATATATATATATATATATATATATATATATATATATAGATATATATATACTTCGCTGCCATACCGTTGTTATATAATATATATATATATATATATATATATATATAATATATATATATATATATATATACACCTATATATCTGCTTACTTTTTCATTAGTTGCAACAAATACCTAAAGGCTGATTCTAGTGTGAATGAACAAGAATGCTACATAAATATGGTAAATGACTGAAATTTTTATGATACCTCTGTACAATCGAGGGCAGTGCTTTCAACTTGTGATACAGTAAAGTACATGACGAACAAAAGTTTGTTATTTCTAAGTGGAAAATCAAATCTGGCATTATAATATAGATGACTATTTTGACAGGTGCACTGATACGTTCATATGCACGCATGCATCACTGAAAACAGCTCTCTCTTCATTTCCAGTTCCTAATCGCCTTCTTCCAATTTCCTGCCAGTCCGTATTTCGAACCCATGCTAGGAAGTTCGCATTTCGCACAAGAACCATAACAAACGAACAAACACATTCGCAAACAGTGTGTATAAGAAGGCACGTTACCCAGCCAAGAATCGACTGACTCACTGAGTTATTTCACGAAGGCAAAGAGACAGATACCTGCTCAGGAATACCGAATTAACTAAGATCAGCCGGGCCGGTGTTATCCAGATGCTGCTTCCTCAACCAATAAAGAGGGAACTTTTTGGTTTATTCGTTTTAAATGTCTGTAGTGGCTCCCAACAAACCTAGTTTGGTTAATGATGAAGATTCATTTGTTTACAATTCTTCCTTATTTACTGAGAAACATTTTCCTCACAGGTATCAGTTATTCTATTGATTTTCTGTAGTGTTTTATTTATCCTTTACGCTTCCCATTTCCTTCATTATTTACCGATTTTATCCTCAAATGCAGGAATTATTCTCCTTGGTAGTTTGTACTATTTTTTATTTATTCTTTAAGCTTCTGATTTCCAGCCAAAAGCTTCATCTGGTCCTGATTTTGGGCTCTGTAAATATTTACTGTTAGATTCGCTTCTGGTCGTTTATTTCACCGGTTTCTGAACAGTGATAGCCTTGTAGCAGAGTATTCTCAGTTTGTAAACTCTTAAGATAATTTGTTAGTGTCTTTAATTATAGGTATCAAGCACGTTGCTTTTGTTTTGGGGGCCTATTTAAATAGAGGAAATAGATGAATTTGACTACTAAAAGCAAAAGCGCACATATTTACACACAGTAACACGCGCATATATATACATGCACACACACATATATGTATATATATATTGTAAATTTTATATATTGTCGTTACAATATAACTTTTTAAAATCTAATGCTTAAAAAAAGTGGAAACAGAAATGAATTTGCTACACATTGCATATTAATAATACACCTTAAAAACACAACAATATTCAATCAAAAACCGATCAACAGACTTTAAAACGCACTGGAATAGCATTTTAATTGCCCTTTTGTCCAAACGACAGCATCAACCCCACCCTAACCCGCCCCTTCCCCCCCGCCTAAAAAAAAAAAAAAAAAAAAACCCCCCCCCCCCCCCCCAAAAAAAAAAAAAATAAAAAAAAAAAAAAAAAAAAAAAAAAAAAAAGGCGGGCACCAGGTCTTCCTGTGGGCGCGGCAGGTGACTCCTGTACCTAATACTCAAGTGGTAACTAATGAGTTACTTATGCCCAAGTAGCGAGTAAGAACTAGAGTAAATGTCAAGTCTCGGTGCCAAAACCTCTAATTACGGCCGCTCAGCTGCGCTACCCTCCTCCTCCTACTCCTCCTCCTCCTCCTCATCCTCCTCCTCTCGGGTGCCATGGGGGGGGGGGGGGGCGAGGGAGGACGCATGGGGGCCATCAGGGACTTGGGTAAGGGAGCATGGTGCTCTTGGTAGCATGAGGGTATGAGGGACATTTGAGCATGTGGTTATGAGGTGAGCATGGGAGCATGATGGTCTTCGTAGCACGAGGGTATGAAGGGCATCTGAGCGTGGGGTTATGAGGTATATGTGAGCATGAGGGTATGATGTTAATGTGAGCATGAGGGTATGATGTGGAAGTGAGCATGAGGGTATGAGGCGCATCAAGTGAGCATGGGGGTAATGAGATCATGTTGGCATGAAGTCTCTTTGAGCCTCTGGGTATGAGGGCATGTCTGAGCAAGGTCATTGTTATCATGTGGGTATATTGGTAGCATCTCAGATGCAAAAACTTTACTTGCTCGTCTCTGGTAGGCAATTTTTTTATTTTTTGTTGTTGTTGTTCTTCTTCTTGTGTCGTTCTCGACCAACATGGAGATTGCAGCAAGTAATTCAAAAGCTTGCAAGTTTCTTGTTGCAATCGATGACTTATCACTGCCAGCTGCGGCACCGAGGTTTTTTTTTTTTTTTTTTTTTTGAGTCATCGGTGTTAATTCTTTTCCCCTTCCAACACCCGTGGAAATAGCTTTTCACGCCATTATTTTCACGTTCATTTTCCTGGCCCTCTGTGATACTACCGTCCGGTCGATTCTCCTTATTTTCTGTACTTTGATTATAAGGACAAATCTGAATTGTTATTTATCCTAACTTATTATTAGTATTTTCAAGCTCTTGTATAAACACGTAATTGTGTTTGTATTTTGTTAATAGAAAAATAACGATTCAAAATTTATAACAATACTCCTGATGAGTTAATTGACTTTATTTACTATTAGTTTTTGCGTTTCATTCTTATTTACCGCCAGAAGCGTTTTATTTACATCCCTTCATGAGATTTCTATTAAAATAGAATGCTGATGATTCTAGTCACGGAGCCACACCTACGGAAAAGCAAAGTCCAAAAGAATCAGTGGACTTTCCTTAAAGATTATTTTTGGAAAATTGATCTATCACCTTATTTACCATCCTCACATTTTTCTCCGAACCTTTCTATAAATCTCAGTTTTAAAACAAAAACCAATTATCTGCCACTGAGATACATGGCGTGGTATTTCCCGACAAATCACTTACCGCCTAAATACGTTTGTTTATTTTTAGTGCAGGACTTAGTTAGCCCCCCGCCGTCTCGCCGCCCCCCTCCCCACCTCTCTCTCTCTCTCTCTCTCTCTCTCTCTCTCTCTCTCTCTCTCTCTTTTTTATTCTTTTTTTTTATACCATTTAGGGCGCCAGTGTCATATCTGAGAAGATATATCACACCCTGGGTGGTAAGCAATATACTTCCCTTCCGCTTTCTCCCTTTCCTCAGATCTACATTGAGAGAGAGAGAGAGAGAGAGAGAGAGAGAGAGAGAGAGAGAGAGAGAGAAGCTGAAGTAATGGCAGGATCTCGGATGAGTTATAGTGGGTAATAAGCCCTCTTCCTTATTCCATCAACAACAGAGCCACAACAAAAACGATGTATATAAATATTAATAATTTTTTTAGTGCTTAAAAAATATCACTGGAGGGATAAAGGGTAATGAGCCTCTTTATTTGCATGACATGACGACATCCTCATCATTCATTTTGAAATAATACAGTTGGTAACTTAACTAAAATGAGAAAGGACAAATTCTGCATAAGATACACAACTGCCTTACTATTCATTATCCACACAACTACAGCTAAACCTTTCATGAGAGAGGAGAGAGAGAGAGAGAGAGAGAGAGAGAGAGAGAGAGATGTATTAATATGCTAATTGTCATTCTTTTTATCCCAGGATCCCTCAAAGCAGCCAATCACCAGAGAAGCTCCGGTGAAAATAACTTGCATAATTTCAGATCGTTATTTCAAGACCCCCTCAAAATATTTCGATGTTTTGACAACTTCCAAAGTGCGGCCAGTCTCTCTTTATCTTTTACGTAACAAAATTCACTCGATGCCGCATAAAATACTATATCAGGTCAGCTGCTGCTGATCGCGTTTTTAGCCTGGGTTTAGCAACCGCGGCAAAGCTGTAGAAGACTATTTAGGCCACTGATCACGTAAAAATGTCACCTCTGAAAAATGTCGACGTCGCTAAAAAGGCGCCTTGAAATTTTCTACCTTTTGATGCCACCGTAAATCATCCGTATACATATATAAAAAAGTAAAATAAAAAAGGTCACCCACAAATTAAACTTAGAAAATAATTAGTCGTAGGGGAAAAATGGGGGATGTTGACTGTACTATAAGAGAGAGAAAAAAATAGAAAAAAAATAGGCCTACCAATTTACTCTAGTCACACTTGTCGTATTAACAGGCATTCCCCCATTAAACCGGTCCCGTATACTTCCTGGTCCTCTCTCTCTCTCTCTCTCTCTCTCTCTCTCTCTCTCTCTCTCTCTCTCTCTCCCAGGTTCTCTCATGTTCTTTCTATTCCTTTCCTTTCTAAGAAATTTCCTTTTCCATTTCCTTTCTAGAGTGCTTCCATTTTTCATTCTGTCTCATTTTCCATTAATTCTCTCTGTCTGTCTGTCTGTCTCTTTCTCTCTATTTCTTTCCTTATTGTCTCACTATTTCCTTTCCTTTAATTCTTTTATTTTCTCATAAGGCTTCTCTCTCTCTCTCTCTCTCTCTCTCTCTCTCTCTCTCTCTCTCTCTCTCTCTCTCTCTTCCCTGAAGGCCTCTTTCTTCCCTTCAGCAACCCCAACTTCTCCATCCATTCTCTCTCTCTAACCCCCTCTTTCTCTCTCACTTGCTCCTCACTCATCTCTTCTTCTTCTTTTAGCTCTCCCCCTACTTCTTCCGGCACCCCCTCCCCCTTCTTTAACAAACTCCCCCATTCCTGCATCTTTCCTCCATTCTCTCTCTTTCTCTCTCTCTAACTCCTCACACTCACTTCTTCTTTTTCTTCTTCTTTCCCCTCATTCTCCTACCAACCGCCCCAATTTCCCCCCCCCCAACCCCTTCCCAACTTTCACGTACCCAGCCTCTCTAATCCTTCGCCACCTGCGGCAGTCAGTTTCCTCTTGGAGTCTGTGAGCATCAACTGCCATGACTTGCCTCTTGAAATTCCAAACACTCCGCTCCCCCCACCACACAAAGCCAAGCCCCCTTCGATGTTTGTTTTCTTCCTGCTAGTTTTCATTTATTATAATTATTTTTTTTTGTCTTACCTACGGTTTGTGACACCTACTTTATGATTAACATTAATTATCACTATTAGCCTAATAATAATATAATAATAATAATAATAATAATAATAATAATAAATATTATTATTATTATTATTTATTATTATTATTATTAATTATTATTATTATTATTATTATTATTATTATGATGATGGCTAACATATCCATTTTTTTCTTCCCATTTCTTTCAAATTTCTTTAAGAACAATTGCTGTTACTAACTTTCTCATTTTTATATACGAGTTTATGATTTTTGAATGTGTGTATTAAATTATTAACCAAATCTTGTTATTCAGTAAAAACCACAATTTGGGAAAAAAAGTCCTAGAGCATCAAGTGGATCTTTAGTATAATCAATTACAATTATACAGTCGACGTAAAGCGAAAATCTTAATTTGGATACGGCAAAAATATATTAAGGATTTTTAAAGTAATTCAAAGTGACATTGTTAGAAAAACCAAGGAAAAATGTGGATTCTAAAAAGGGCAATGGAATTAAAAAATAATAATAAAGTCAATAAGCGCTGAATTAACTGAAAACAATAAAACGGAGAAGTCTTGATCGATGTACAATGTAAAGTAATATAAAGAATGGCCGATAGAAAGAACGGCACAAGCGCGCTTTGGCGAACAGTAACGCAACGTTCATTCAAAGAAACGAAGAAATTAAAAGAGAAGTAACGTCAAGATGCGTTGGAGATGTCGTAACCAAAAAGAAACCGCCGAAATCTTAATCGATAGAAGCGTGAGACAAATCCAAAGAAACGCGGACTGAAAAGGGCATCCATTCATGAAAACGATGTAGTGATCTCGACACGTATATATACATCAAAGGGGAGCCGATGAAAGGAGGTGTGTCAGAGAAACTAATGAAACTTAATGTTAAAGTTCTGCCTAGTCCTGTAAATTCAAGGGTAGCCGACGAGACATAATAAGACGATCAGGCAGACAGACAGACAGGCAGAGGACTTTACAGTCAATTTTTCATAAAATAAAAAGTGCTGCTTTACATACGCGTTATAATAAGTTCTACAAATTACGGTCATTCATTTTTTTCAACTAATTTTTCTTTCCGTAATGAAATACTGTTATTTTTATGTCTTTAATTGTGCTATTCCATTTCTATTTACAGATAAATACAAAATACGCGAGAAAAAACCAGCAGAAAAAATAGCATTTTATTAGGGAAAGAAAAATCATCTGGCAACAATGAGATAGCAGTAATTAGCAAAACTAATTAACAAAGACATACCAACTCATTAGGCGAATAAATCAAAGGAACACGAGCTCAAAGGAAGTGAGAAAATAACTGATTAAGCAAAGAAACACTGATTATGGTCCAACACAAATACAAGCATACTAATTCGTGTAAACAAGGAAAACACTCATGAAGAGGATACTAATTAAAAAAAATAAACGACATTAACTTATCATGTAAATGACAAGAATTCACATTATGATGAAAACACAAAATAAAAAATAACTACGGAATAAAAAAAAGTGAAAAAGAACGTCATAAAACTATGCAATATATAAAAAAGGAAGAGCAATAATTCAGATAAGTCATTAACGAATTTAATCAGTCGAAATATCCTGAGGAGAACTTTCGTCTCCGGTAATACCACAGATTCGCGAAACGGAATGAAGGCAGAAAGGCAGGGAGTTATCACAATCCTCTAAAACGAAATATTCCTGAAATCAGGAAAAAAACCAAATAAAAACGAATGAGATGAGTGAAAGAGACTGAAGTAAACCTGCAAAAGAATGATCGTCCTCGACACGAAAGAGAAAATAAGTCTTTTAGAATGACATACAAAACTCCAAAATGGAATTTGAATTTAACTTTTAACTCGAAACCAGACAGGGTAAAATGAAGTGATCGTCCTCGACAAAAGAGAGAAATGCATCTCTTACAATTATACAAAACTACAGAATTCTATTTGACAATAAACCTCGCATTCAAAATAGACGGAGCAAATTGACATATAAATAAAAGAACGTCGGAAAATAAGATCGTGGAGATGAATCAGGGGTAACGAGAAGAACCATCGCCTAAGCAGAGACAGATTCTTTCATAAAGTGAGGTAAAGGATAATTCCCAAAGGGAAAACAGAATTTACGAGAATTTAATACTCCGAGATACATCAACACGAAATGAGTGGCAGCTCTGTCGATCCAAGTCAGATAATAATGAGAGATTTCAAAGCAGCAAGAAATAAAAATAATAAGGACAAATATAAAGCAGTAAAATATAAAAGCAAATTGCAAAAAAAAAAAGTCACCAAGTATTCAAAGCAGCAAGAAAGGAAAATAATAGAGAAAAAGATAAAGCAGAAAAATATAAAAGTAAATTGAAAAAAAAAAAATAAATAAATAAAAAAAACACTAAATAACAAAGAAAATATAGCAATGCAGTCCCGATATCATGAGCGTCAAATGGACGGAAAATATTTCAGAATAAAAGAATAACAAAAAATGTACTATGCGAAGGATAAGTTAGAATAAAGGATGGATAAAACGCCGAATGCGCGAACGACCTAGAGATTAAATCTGAATTGAAGGTGTTATTGTTATAACACTCGGACTTCAACAGCAAAATTACAAAATATAAAACATCAATTATGCTTAAATTGTTGGAAATTCTTAATAATACCGACATAAAAAAAAATCACAAAATGATACTTCAACCTCTATTTATTTAAAAATAAAAGTTAAAGAGTACAAAAGAAGCGTAGTGGAGGGGTTACAGTTGGGCTGATTCCAGGAATATTGTTGAGGATAGTCACACAGTTGTTGAGGGGGTAAGGGGGGGGGGGGGGGTAGGGGGGGGGGGGCGGGTGTTTTATTTCCCCTTCAGGAAAATAAAGTGACGTGGGTACAGGACGAGAAGCCATAGAAATGAGGAGCAGTTTTTTTTTTTTTTCTTTTTTTTTTTTTTTTTTTTTCTTTTTTTTAACAGCTTCCCACACTTTCTGATTTTATACTGATTGACTGGATTACGCTATTCCTTTTATGGGCTGTTAGCAGCAGCGGTTGGTGTGTCAGAAACGTGACCGGGAGAAAAAAGTCAATTCTCTCTCTCTCTCTCTCTCTCTCTCTCTCTCTCAGTCTCAAGATTTTTGCATTATTTGTTTATGCTCTCTCTCTCTCTCTCTCTCTCTCTGTCTCCATCTCTCTCTGTCTCTCTCTGTCTATCTCTCTCTCTCAGTCTCAAGATTTTTGCATTATTTGTTTTCTTTCTCTCTCAGTCCCGGGATTTTTGCGTTATTTTATATGCTCTCTCTCTCTCTCTCTCTCTCTCTCTCTCTCTCTCTCTCTCTCTCTCAGAAAGTACATGTAAGGATAGCAATATTCATACAGTGCGAAGGCCACTTTTAAATCTGTAACCACTAATTCCCTTTTTATGGAGTTGCTTTTGCATTGCTGGACTTATAGAATCTTGAGCCATCAGGTTATCAGTAACCATTCCCTGTAGTTATAAAATACCGTTCCTGTAAGAACTCCAGGGTTAATTATTATAAAATACCGTTCCTGTAAGAACTCCATGGTTAATTATTATAAAATACCGTTCCTGAAAGAACTCCATGATTAATTATCAATCATGTCTGAATAACACTTGGGCATATAAGCTTGGATGAACATAACACATTTAAGAACAGCAGTTTTTATTACAGAACATGTATTACTTCAATGCATGAAAAAACTGCAACCGCAAATAAGGACAGCGGTTTATAAAAAAAGTATGAGCGCAAGAACAGCAGCTGTAACCACCATGAAGGAACTGCAACAGCATTTAAAATATGTATAAGAACAAGAACAGCAGCTGTAAATAGGATGGAAGGTAAGAACAGCAGGTAGCGTCAGATGTGGGAAGAGATTTAGAAATGCATTTGAGGTTCCTAGTTCATCTCAGGTCGAGATTTCGAAATCAGGTCGCGTAGGGGTATATATCTCGAAACGGAGTAGGTCGGGGATTGTGGGATATTTTGAAACAGGATGTGTGTAGGAATACCATTTAGAAGAAGGATCAGTGCTTGAAGAGCATTCTGAATGAATGTGACAGAGGGAACTTCTTAACTAGCAATTATTTCAGAAACTAATGAAGAAGGTTTATACCATTATAGCATTGGTTAATTAACACCTAAACAATTTGAACGTTGAACTACTAATTACTTCAAATTAAATTTCATATCCATACACCACAGACTAATTTGGACAAAACTGTCTACCATTATACAATTAATTAATGGCCCACACTCAGTAATTTAAACAACTTTTCATTGTTACAACACTAGCTCATTTAAAAAAAAAAATCTTATCATTACACGACTTGGCAATTTTTTTCGAGGTCATATCACTTGCTAATAAAAACATTTTATTTCTAACTTTCAAATGTCTATTTAATCGAAACGATCTGAAATCTAATAAGAAGGCTTCATATTAGCAAGATTTTTCCTGCATAAATACATATTGCGATGTACCACTGGCGTCATCAATCAAAAAATAGTTTCCATGAAAAAAAAAAATCAACGAACAAGGAAGAAGGAACTCCGATGAAAATCGTTATTTGTTTTCATATAGAAGAACCTAAGCATTTATTTCAATAATAATAATAATAATAATAATAATAATAATAATAATAATAATAATAATAATAATAATAATAATAATAATAATAACAATAATAAATAATAATAATAATAATAATAATAATAATAATAATAATAATAATAATAATAAAATAATAAGGAACATAAAGAAAAAGAACTGGCTCACCTCAACAGAAAGAGAGGAATTGGAAAGGGAAATGACACACGGCAACGAATTACAAGAAGACGAACTGAGAGACGATGCCACAGAAGACGACAGGGATGATGAGGTATCAAACAATGACACGCTAAGAAACACCGACGAAGTGACAGAGGACGGAATGGGTAGAAAAAATCAGACAATGGATAAAGCCAGATACAGAGAGAACACAGATTCCCTCCATGAAAGCCTACAACACCAAGAAATTAAGTGAGAAAATAAGTGAGGTCAATGAAATAATGAGACTAATACACACCACCAATATCACAGAAACAAATAACTTGACATATGCAGGAGCAAGATTAGTAGCAGAACTGATAGGGATACGAACACCAACACCACCAGCACAACCAACCCAACAGAAACCAAAATAGCAACCGCCTTGGAAAAGGCGCCTGGAAAAGCAAATCATGGTGATGAGATCAGACTTAAGTAAACTGAAATAGATGGCAGAAAAAGGGCTAAGAAGCAAGAAAACAAGGGAGGAACTGAACGAGAAATACAAAGTACAGGAGAGGGGACTAAACAACACAATAGAAGATGTAAAACAGAGGCTTAGGGCCAAAGCACATAAGATCCAACAGTACATGAACAGGAATAAGGGACACCATCAGAACAAACTATTCGGAACCAACCAGAAAAGACTATACAGCCAACTAAGAGGGGAAGACAACCACCAAGAAATTCCTGAAGCCGAACCAAGTAAGAGACTCTGGGAAAACATCTGGAGCAATCCGGTATCACACAACAAACATGCAACATGGCTCCAGGAAGTCAAGGCTGAAGAAACAGGGAGAATAGAACAAAGATTCACTGACATCACGACAGACACAGTCAGACACCAACTAAAGAAAATGCCCAACTGGAAAGCCCCAGGTCCCGATGAAGTCCATGGATACTGACTCAAAAATTTCAAGGCCCTACACCAGCATTGTATCACAAATAACCATGCGCCCAAATGGATGACCACAGGAAGAACATCCTTAGTCCAGAAAGACAAGAGTAAGGGAAATATAGCCAGTAACTACAGGCCTATCACCTGCCTACCAATAATGTGGAAGTTACTAACAGGTATCATCAGCGGAAGACTATACAACTACCTAGAGGATACAAACACCATCCCCCACCAACAGAAAGGCTGCAGAAGGAAGTGTAGGGGCACAAAAGACCAGCTCCTGATAGACAAAATGGTAATGAAGAACAGTAAGAGAAGGAAAACCAACCTAAGCATGGCATGGATAGACTATAAGAAAGCCTTCGACATGGTACCACACACATGGCTAATAGAATACCTGAAAATATATGGGGCAGAGGAAAACACCCTCAACTTCCTCAAAAATACAATGCGCAACTGGAATACAATACTTACAAGCTCTGGAATAAGACTAGCAGAGGTTAATATCAGGAGAGTTATCTTCCAGGGCGACTCACTGTCCCCACTACTCCTCGTAGCAGCCATGATTCCCATGACAAAAGTACTACAGAAGATGGATGCTGGGTACCAACTCAAGAAAAGAGGCAACAGAATTAACCATCTGATGTTCATGGACGACATCAAGCTGTATGGTAAGAGGATCAAGGAAATAGATACCCTAATCCAGACTGTAAGGATTGTATCTGGGGACATCAGGATGGAGTTTGGAATAGAAAAATGTGCTTTAGTCAACTTACAAAAGGGCAAAGTAACAAGGACTGAAGGGATAAAGCTACCAGATAGGAACAATATCAAACACATAGATGAGTCGGGATACAAATACCTGGGAATAATGGAAGGAGGGGATATAACACATCAAGAGATGAAGGACACGATCAGGAAAGAATATATGCAAAGACTCACGCGATAATCAAGTCAAAACTCAACGCCGGAAATATGATAAAAGCCATAAACACATGGGCAGTGCTAGTAATCAGATACAGCGCAGGAATAGTGGAATGGACGAAGGCAGAACTATGCAGCATAGACCAGAAAACGAGGAAACATATGACAATACACAAAGCACTACACCCAAGAGCAAATACGGACAGACAATACATAACACGAAAGGAAGGAGGGAGGGGACTACTAAGCATAGAGGACTGCGTCAACATCGAGAACAGAGCACTGGGGCAATTTAAGAAGACCAATGAAGACGAGTGGCTCAAGAGTGCATGGGAAGAAGGACTGATAAAAGTAGACGAAGACCCAGGAATATACAGAGACAGGAGAAAGACAAGCAGAACAGAGGAATGGCATAACAAACAAATGCACGGACAATACATGAGACAGCTTAAGAACTAGCCAGCGATGACACGTGGCAATGGCTACTGAGGGGAGAACTCAAGAAGGAAACTGAAGGAATGATAACAGCGTCACAAGATCAGGCCCTAAGAACCAGATATGTCCAAAGAACGATAGATGGAAATAACATCTCTCCCATATGTAGGAAGTGCAATACGAAAAATGAAACCATAAACCACATAGCAAGCGAATGTCCGGCACTTGCACAGAACCAGTACAAAAAGAGGCATGATTCAGAAGCAAAAGCCCTCCACTGGAGCCTGTGCAAGAGACACCAGCTACCTTGCAGTAATAAGTGGTACGAACACCAACCTGAAGGAGTGATAGAAAACGATCAGGCAAAGATCCTCTGGGACTATGGTATCAGAACAGATAGGATGATACGTGCAAGTAGACCAGACGTGACGTTGATTGACAAAATGAAGAAGAAAGTATCACTCATTGATGTCACAATACCATGGGACACCAGAGTTGAAGAGAAAGAAAAGAAAAAAATGGATAAGTATCAAGACCTGAAAATAGAAATAAGAAGGATATGGGATATGCCAGTGGAAATTGTACCCATAATCATAGGAGCACTAGGTACGATTCCAAGATCCCTGAAAAGGAATCTGGAAAAACTAGACTCTGAAGTAGCTCCAGGACTCATGTAGAAGAGTGTGATCCTAGAAACGGCGCACATAGTAAGAAAAGTGATGGACTCCTAAGGAGGCAGGATGCAACCCGGAACCCCACACTATAAATATCACCCAGTCGAATCAGAGGACTGTGATAGAGCAAAAAAAAAAAAAAAAAAAAAAAAAAATAATAATAATATGTACGGTGCACATGCTAAGAAAACCAACAACACCAATGATAATAATAATTAATAATTATAAAAAAGGCAAAGGGAAGGCATTATTAACAATGACAAGAGGAACTATAACAATATCATAATCATTAATTAAGCATACAACAAAGGAAGTACTTGGATCTTTGAAGGCAAGGCTTTGTAAGTTCCCATATAAGAGATGGGTGGTTAGTAGAGTGAGGAGAGGGGATGGGGGGGGGGTGGGGGGAATGAGAAAGAGATGGGGGTGAGGGGGGGGATGAGAAAGAGATGGGGGTGAGGGGGGGGGGAAATTCTAGAGGCAAGTTCGTTCAAGAACTCTCAGAAAAAAAAAGCCAATTACAGTCCAAGTCATTAAACGAGAGAGAGAGAGAGAGAGAGAGAGAGAGAGAGAGAGAGAGAGAGAGAGAGATTTAATATAGTGAGAAAGATTCGGTCAACAGTTTTCGGTACTAACAAAGGAGTTGAGCTGACTTCCTGTATATCTTGCTTGTACTCCGAAACTTTAATTGCCCAGTCTCTGTATTTTTTTTCTAAGGGATATTTCTCTGTATTTTTGTTTACGGGATATTGATGAAGGCTTTAAATAAGACTGTTGAGTGATGGCGGACATCGATTCCCGTAAGGTCAATCAATCTTCGACTTCTCCATGAACTTGTGCAGTTTAAATTCTAAAAGTGAGGCATTATATAATATTCCAACAAACGCATCCTTTTCCAAATATTCTTTTACCTATGTGGAGACGATTTTGAATATTGTTAAACTTGTAGATTTCACCAAAAGAACATTTCATCATTTTCACTTACAAATTTTGAGTCGTGATATATTAAGAAAAAAACACTGCTATACTTCTAGATTTTATGTACATAAAAAATTTCATCATTTTCACTTACAAATTTATAATCATAGACTAAAAAAGAAAAAGAAAAAATGGAAGCAAACTTTCCTTCCACTATAAATACTGAAAACAAGAATGAAGAAAACGTTGTTTGAAAGAAAAAAAATTTTTTTCAACGTAAAATAAAAAATACGAAACAGTGAAATTGTAGCAAAAAAAAAAAAAAATAAAAATAAAAAAATAGAAAAAAGGAGCATGCGACAGAACTCGATCTCCCACCACAGAAACACAATTTCATTTTGTGACGAAACCCATATGTCCCTTCGAAGCTGACATTAGCATCCACATTGGACCAATGGAACCTCAGCTGATGAAAACAGATTACCCCTTTCCTTCAGATCTGTCCTTCGCCCGGAAGTCCAAATTCCCGAAATGCGCAATTCACGCCCACGACGATTAAGTAAATGATATCAACTGGGCGTCGAGATCGAAGGCTCGCGGGCAGACTCGAACGGATTTGTGAGGGGAGGCACCTCTATAGTGCGAGGGGTTACCTCGATTGGCTGAATATTAACTCATTTTTCTTCATATTTTTTTCAGTACAATTATTTATTTATCAGTACCACCTGGGTTTTCTCAGTCGCCTCTTGTAAATATACCTTTCACACAATCAAATATTCTGTGCTTTGATCCTGTACAGGTTTAGGTCTGTGTCCCCTTACCTGAGGGTAAACTCAGGAATACTTTCCAGTAATTACCTATCTCTGCATTTGTTACCGATTACAAATACTGTTATACGGGTTGTCCATAAAGTCCCAGTACCATTCTGAGCAATAAATACTTGTAATGATACTGGGACTTAATGGACACCCTGTATATTTAAATATGCTGACTTTCTAACTGTAATATCTATATATATATATATATGATATAGATATAGATATATATATATATATATATATAGAATTATCTATATACACATACACACACACACACACACACACACATATATATATATATTAATATATATATATATATATATATATATATATAGATATATATATATATATAGATATATATATATATATATATAGATATATATATATATATCTATATATATATAAGATATATATATATATATATATAGTATATATATAGATAATTATATATATATTATATATATATATTATATATGTATATATATATATATATATATATATATATATATATATATATATATATATATATATATATCTATATATATCATATATATATATATATATATATATATATATATATATATATTTATATTCTAAATTGTTTCTCCTTTGCCATTCCACCCACCCAACCCCAGAGTAGATAGTATTTCCACTGGCTTCGAAACGAGATGATATGCTTATTACGACAATACATAGAGGTGAACTCAATAATGTTCCTGATCTCACTTCCCTATTTGCAATTATGCACAAGTTGAGTTGTCTGAAAATAAATCCTGGATAATATAACACAGCTTCAGGTAAAATTGTGCTCGTATTTTAATTAAATAATATAAAATTTCAAGCACGTGAGAAAATAATTTTACCCATTCGTATCAGAGAAAGAAACCCATACTTACACACAAACACATATATAAATATATATATGTGTGCGTGTGTGTGTGTGTGCTTATGTAAGTGCAATCACCGCCTTCAAGTTTTCTTTCAGGGACATCTACGATCAGAGAGAGAGAGAGAGAGAGAGAGAGAGAGAGAGAGAGAGAGAGAGTTCCTAATTATTGATGAAAACAGCCTCTGCCATTCCAGTCAAAGTCAGCTTTCCTTGAAAGCCTAATTTTAGAAGAGAGAGGAGAGAGAGAGAGAGAGAGAGAGAGAGAGAGAGAAGAGAGAGAGAGAGAGCAATTAAAACTATCGAATGCGTCTGTCCCTTATTCCCACACTTACTGCAACTACACTCTCTGTTCATGGGCAGCAATTTAAGTTCTGCGCCACTTAGGTACGCCAATCACATTTTTATTTTCTTCGTCAGTTAAAAGATAAAACATGAAAAATAAAATAATCTTAATAAGAATTCATAATTTAAAATCTAGACCACTCTTGCAAAGAACAAAATATTTCATGAATAAAAACTTTCCCAGCGTTCCTCTATTCCACTAGGAAAAACTTGTCAACAATTGCTCTTGATCAATTATACTTGGCAATTCCCTGTGTATCCCAGTTAAGATAAACACGTTATATATAAATTAACAAACGCACACGTGTGTGTGTTTATTTTTTTTTCTTTTGCAATACAAGAAAATGACTTTTCGTCCGACTCATTATCTCCAGCTTCTGCAAGCATGCACGCATGTATGGATACAAACACGTACATACACATATACATATGTATATATAATGTATATACATATACATAAAGGCACAAACATACATGAATACTCAGCAGGTGCACATGTACACCAACGAGGAGAGGCACTAAGAAGCGATGTTAGCTGATCATCCAGAAATAGTCTCGAGTGGAGGAGGAGGAGGAGGAGGGGGGGAGGAGAAAGTGTACATGGCCGCCAAGAGAGAGAGAGAGAGAGAGAGAGAGAGAGAGAGAGAGAGAGAGAGATTAGAGAGAGAGAGAGAGTCCCCTCCCACCCAGCCCCCCAAAAGCGAGCATTCAAGTAACTTTCTTTTGCATTCATTGTCGATTATTTATAGCCCGATCTGTGCCAACTCTCATGACGGGAGGTTATTTTCAAAGAGATCTTCCTATTCATAGGCGGCAGCCACAGTGAATCATGGGTCCCCAGGACCTGCGCGCCCAATGTGTAAGGCTACTGAAAGCATTAATTAATTTTCATTATAGAAAGCGGAATTAAATTTTTTTTCCTGCGACGCGAGTTTTCGGATAATTTATTGAGACGTTAATTTCATCCTAAAGGGAAATTCTTTTCTTCTTCTTCTTCTTCTTCTTATTTTGTTACACAAATCATTGAATCAGGAGGGTACGAGACATGGGCACGAACGCCTACGTAGGGTATTATTACTTTTTATAAAAATACATTTAATAGGTTTTGGAAAGGAAGTGATATAAACAGCATTTATGGCAATACCCTAATTAAATGGCTGTGGTACGTTTCTTTTAAAGTAGAAGTTAAAACACTTGTGTGTGCTTGCTAGTCCAGCCTTACACATATGCAACAAAAACTATACCTTTGAGTACAAAAGAGATATATATATATATATATATATGATATATTATATATATATATATATAATACACAATATATAGTTTGATGGTATCTTGAGAGAGAGAGAGAGAGAGAGAGAGAGAGAGAGAGAGAGAGAGAGAGAGAGAGAGAGAGAGAGAAACTGCAAAAAAATTTGTTGTCTATTCATAAGGAAACTGGTAGTAAGTAACCTTTCATTTCGTTACGCAAATGCGGCTGTTTGTTCCTCATGTGCAGCAGTTTATATCTAAGATAAGATAAGATCACGTAACAAAAACAGAAATGTAAAACGCGACGGTCCGTTTTCTTCCAGTTATTTCGATTATGTATAAATGTATCTATAGCTATGCAATTGTTTTATTTTTCCCTACGTTTTGCAAGCAACCGAACGGCTGAAAATATAATGGATACACACAAAAACATACATATAAAATTCGATATACCGCTCTTCTAATTTGAAAAAAAATAAAATAAAATGACCAGATAAATGTTTTTACAATTCGTAACCATATTGGCGTTGCGGGAATTGACCTCCGTGACCTTTGACAGATGAAAGATTAATTTTACTGAATGTCTTTAACGTTGAATTCGTACGTGATTTGCGAATTCCTATCACATACATCTATGTAACAAAATAATGTTAAATTTTTTTTTTTTTATTTCCGCGGTCCTTTTTTGGTACGATCATTATGAACGATAGTTGTATTGTGGATTTAATCTCATTGTGTACAATAGAAGATATATATATATATATATATAGATATATATAGAATATATATATAATATTAATATATATATTTATACGAAACATACAATATATATATATATATATATCTATATATATATTATATCTATTATATATATATATAAATGAATAAGCGCATAAAAGCACAGCTATTAACTAAACAATTTGTCTCTCAGTTTACATACTACATACCATAGATTCATATACGTAATTACATAGATCAAATCGATATCAGAATTATATTTTCATATATATATATATATATATGGACATCTACCATAGATCATACGATAAACCAGGTAGATATTCAAAAAATTACAATTATAATATATTAATAATATATATAGATATATATATATATATATATATATATGTGTGTGTGTGTGTGTGTGTGTGTGTGTTGTGATGTGTGTGTATGCATGTATATATACGTACACATAAATAACTATATGTATATATATATATATATATATATATATATATATATATATATATATATATATATATATTCTATATAATGCACATAAGTAAGCATTTATACTTCACATAAACAAACACAAAACGTGCCAGTAACGATTCCCTTCATCAGATTTCCTTTTGCAGCGAATCGTAAAAGAGGCACATAAACCTTCCCTCCCCATCATCATTCCCCTTCCCCTTCCCCTTCCCCAACGCCTCACCCCTCAACCCGCCCCCACCTCCCCTCATCTTCCGTCCACACGGGAACCATCCTTTTGCCAGGCGGCTCCCTCATTCCGGCGTGGTCCTGTTCGTGGGTAAAAAAAAAACCTTTCTGTTGAAAATTATTAAAAACGGATATGAGATTCTGGAAATATTACGCGTAAGCAACAACATTTTTTTAGATGAAAAAAAAAGCGATACATGCCGAGGGAAAGTTCCTCTCTCTCTCTCTCTCTCTCCACTCTCTCTCTCTCACTCTAAATGTGTGTACATTTACATTTGCATATAGACACGAAGACTTTACGCACACTATTTATTAATATTTGATCAATATATATACATAAAACTAAATCACACACACACACTCTCTCTCTCTCTCTTACTCTATGTAGATGTGCGTACTTTTGCATATAGGCAGGAAGACTTTACGCACACATATATTCATACTTAATAACATATATACATAAAACTAAAAAGAAAAAAAAAAAAAAAAAAAACTAAAAACGAACGGATATGGCGTCAAAATGATTTCACACAAAACTGCTACATCTCGCAGACTTCTAAATTAAAATCCCCTGCACAGAATGATCAAGTAGGGAAAGAACAGAGAGAGGACTTCGCTGACGATATCTTGACCCAAATGCCTAGCGACATGGTTTACGTTTTCAAGCAAGGTATTGTTATTTTATTTTTAGTGATGGGGACGAAGAGTGACCGAGACTGGTGAAAGTGTATCCAAGACAGTGCAGAGGGCTGAATGTGAGTACCAGAAGGTACTATATAATATTATGAGGGCGTTTAGTTCCTCGTTGGACGAGTGGTTTTCGCGCTCGGCTGCCAATCCGGTGGTCGGAAGTTCGATTCCCGGCTCGGCCAAAGCAGAATCAGAGGAATTTATTTCTGGTGATAAAAATTCATTCCTCGATATAATGTGGTTCGGATCCCACAATAAGCTGTAGGTCCCGTTGCTAGGTGACCGATTGATTCCTAGCCACGTCAAAGTATCTAATCCTTCAGGCCAGCCCTAGGGGAGCTGTTAATCAGCTCAGCGGTCTGGTTAAACTAAGATATACTTATGAGGGCGTTTATAAGAGGCGTTAAAGGTGAATGTTCCTGACAGTAAGAAACACTACTCCAAGAACCAGGAGTAATAACCGCGGAAATGGTTGGTGGAACAAAGGAAGTGGGTGATTAATATAGAGGCATTTAGGAGCAAAAATAATGTAATGGATGACGTCGAGGTGAGAGATGGGGTGAATTACGGAAGAGGTGAAGCAATTGAGGCAATAGAATTCTGCGGAAGGAGTGAGGATGTTGAGTGCGGATGAAATGATGATGTTAGGAGCTGTTAAGGATTAGGAGCTGTTAAGGATTAGGAGCTGTTAAGGATACTTTGTTTATGGAAATTCTGCTGTAAAGCGAAGCAGTGGGGCAATTTCAGCCATCCAGTGCTTTCTGCTTTAAAGAAAGGGCGAGTTAGAGTAGTTGGACAGCAAGATTTCAGAAAGGAAGAGAAATGGAGGTAAGGTAAAAAGATGCAAAAGCTGGTGCAACTAGGGGCCGAGGGAAGGCTGCAAACAAGCTTTATTGATGCGTACAGTGCACCACTTGAGATGCAACTTTAGCACTACGCCCGCCCAAGGGGTCGGAATAAGGTGGGTTGAATCAAAGTTGAAAGGGTGAACAGTTGGATTGGACTCTTATAGAACAAAGAATAACATTTAAGTTTTTATTTTTCAACTAGAATAAGAAGTTTTAAACTTATCCACCATTGCGCTATTTCTGACTTTTGTGTCTTGCATCCCTCCCCCGTCTATCCACCTCTATCGAAAGTCCTCCTCTTCCTCTACAATAAATGTCTAATCCTATCTTTCGTTTCTTATCTTGATCTTCCCCTCCATACCCTAACCAACCAACTCCTCCCCCCTCCCCCCTCCCTTCCCCAGCTCCTTACACTTTGATGCAGGCCGTCGTTCGCAATCAGATCCGTCCATTTCACTCCCGCCGCCCGATTTTTTTTTTTAAATGGCGTTAATCTTCCGATGTCATCCTTTCTTAATGCCCAAGGCTTCGATCGATAGATACCTCCAATGTTGCCTCCTCTCGCTTTTCTTCTTCTTCTTCTTCTTCTTTCTCGCTTTCTTGGGACTTTCATTATCGCCTTCGTCTACGTCGCGGGGGAATTCTTAACTAATTTTTACGGGCTTTGCCGATTAGTCTTTGAGGGAACACACGTGCCATGCTCTCTATCGCAGCTTGATCAATTTCAGACTTTGAATTAGATATAAGGTCCCTTACATATGAAAGGGTTATGCAAATCCTTTAAATGCAACTCTGTTCAAGGTTACGCAGCAATTCTGAGGTATTAACTTCTTTTAGAATAGAGAGTTATAAAAATGAAAGCGATAAAAAGATAGCAGGAGTCTTGCAGAATTTACGGTCCAGGAGATTACCAAACACACTCACAAACATTAACCTACAAATGTTGTTTAATGTCAAATTCGCTCTACCCCGGAACACTTATCTATTATATAACTTGAATAATTCTCATTCGGTATTATATTCGAGGTGGAGGGAAGTTGATATCAAAAGCCATTTGCAGCTTAATGTTTGTGAATATAAAAATGTCACCGAGTTGTGAGCAAAAGAATACACATACGCAGTCGACATCCGGAGCGATATTCCGATAAATATGTGTAAAGGTGTACAGGTAAAATTACTTTTTGCAAGCGTATTACGATACCCATCGAAGGCCAGTTTAATGATGATGAATGCTTTAAAGCATTCTGGGCCGTTGTCAGTGCTATACAGTAGAACCCTGATTTAGAGGCGAAAATGACGAGATAAATAAATATGTAACCGCATCCTTACACAACAAAAACCTTTTTATTTGCAGTAAAGGAACATGGAAAGCCAGACTGAAAATCACATAATCGGATATATTGACAGGGGAACAGGGGAAGATGAGGCTTAAGATTTTATTTTATTTATTTTTTTATTCATTTTTTACATTTTATCGAAAGAGAGAGAGAGAGAGAGGGAGAAAGAGAGATTGCAAACCTGAAAATAGTAAAATGGAGGGAAAAGAACACCATTAAGTAAGTATGTCAACAAGAATAACAAGTTTGCAGAGAGAGAGAGAGAGAGAGAGAGAGAGAGAGAGAGAGAGAGAGAGAGAGAGAGAGAGAGAGATGTTTTATGAAGTGCAGAACCGGCTATCAATCTAAACAGATATGGAGAAATAAATAGTTTATGCAGCGAATAAGCCCTACACGAGAGAGAGAGAGAGAGAGAGAGAGAGAGAGAGAGATGGAAGAGTGTTAGGGTTGACAACCGGTGCCACTGTCTAGTAGGAGGGTATCTCGTAAATTAATTTGGGAGTGCAGGTGTCAGGGCAGCGATAGAATGGGGAAGAAGGGGGAAACCAGACTGAAGAGAGAGAGAGAGAGAGAGAGAGAGAGAGAGAGAGAGAGAGAGAGTTACAAAATGAATAATAAATCAGAGAGAATATACGAACAACAAAATGCCTTAAATAACACAGAGAGAGAGAGAGAGAGAGAGAGAGAGAGAGAGAGAGAGAGAGAGAGAGAGAGAGAGAGAGAGAGAGAGAGAGATGAACAAATTAGAAAATGAGGAAATACGAGATATAACAAGACTAAAATGAATTGAGAGAGAGAGAGAGAGAGAGAGAGAGAGAGAGAGAGAGAGAGAGAGAGATGAACAAATTAGTAAGGATATACGAGTTACAACATGACTAAAATTGACACAGAGAGAGAGAGAGAGAGAGAGAGAGAGAGAGAGAGGAGAGAGCGAGCTATATTTGACAAGAGATGTTGTGGGCTTTCACAACGAATATGATTTACTTATCGACAAAAGTTCGGGGAGATCTCATATACGCTTTAAAAAACAAAAATAAATAAAAAAAGAAAAATAAATAAAATGAAATGAAATAAAAAAAAAACTTTTGGAGGAGAAGGTCGTAAACATACGGATATTCTGAGACAGGTATTTGGACATTTTTAATTTTCATCAACTTTAGAACGATGATAATAAAGAAACTGCTTTTCAAATCTCTAAAAAAATATGCTTTTGAAGGCGAGAAAAATCGAATTCAATACAGGAAGTTTCTAGGTGGCTGATAACGGGTTTAGTAGGTAAAATATTATTCATTTAAACCTGTGTACATGCTACTAATAATGATACCAGTGTATGAGAGGACTCTCTTAACCAGGCTGGGCTACTGAATCTAAAAATGTATTTCTTTGTCACTAGATAATCGTTGTTATACAGATAAAATAAGCCAAGTATATAGTTTCAAATTGCGTTTTATAACAGCGTGAAGCTTTTCCTTTCTCCAAATAATTTAATTAATTTTTCTTTCACGCGACTTTCTAAATGATGATTTGTCGAGTGACATTTTCCATAATTTTCACAATTTTTTATGTTGTTATTGCATGTACCTATCCATGGAAAGAGCGGGAAAAGGTCAAGAACTCACTATGCAACCCTCCGAAGGATACGAAATGTAAAATGAAAGAGAGAGAGAAAAACAAAGCATGAAGGCATCTGAATTATATTGAATGATGACAATACATACAAGCAAAAACAAATTGACAAACAAATAAATATTCGCATGGAAAACGTGGAATAACATGTAATGTTAACAGAAATACAACAGAATAGAAAATAATTAATTGTAATAAGACTGTGCAATAGTACAAATTAGCAAAATCATAATAAATTAACGGAAATGTAAAAAAAAAAAAAATCTTGTTAGTTTCATTATGAACCTTTACAAGTCTATTTTTGGGGTCTAACGACAGTCAATTTTGGGCAGATTAAAAAACTGGTGTGTGTAGAATTTGATTTTTTTATTTTTATATATTTATATTTTTCTAGATAATGTTGGTAGATTTGGGACTGACGTTAATTCACGCATATGCTGGACCACAAAATCAATGAACGCAAACAAATATAGAGTTGTGGAGACGAACACGAAAAATATACATAACAAAATATGTCGACTCTCTCCACAATACTTCAATCACTGTCTATACTCTGTTTTTTTCCATCTGTCCATCCGCCTATGGTGTTTTCGCATGGTAACACTGCGTCCCGGGCTTTAAATAGTTACGTTATGTGTAAGTTTTAGGTAAATAAAAGGATATCTGGGTGTACATTTGCAACTGAAAAGTGTTTTAATAATTTACTGTATGCGAATTACACCGTTAATATTCGAAATAGGATATTATTTAAAGCCCGGGACGCAGTGTTACCATGCGCAAACACCACAGATTATACTTCTGTTGTGTCAGCGTGTTTTGAAAACCATCTGCTGGTCACAGGTGGGACAAGAGATGGAAACACAAAACGGTCCTCGGATGCAAAAAGGAGAAACTGATAAAATGATTGAGTGACTGACTGATTGATGTCCATCCGACTGGCGTTACAACAACAAAGGTTATCGAGGGTGCAAGAGGAAAGATATGTATCTCCGCTCTTTCAGGCATTCAGTAATCTCTCTCTATTAATACACTTTAGGTGGCTTGCTCTCTCTCTCTCTCTCTCTCTCTCTCTCTCTCTCTCTCTCTCTCTGTGGGCTTCATGGCGCAATGGTATCACTTACAGCTTACAGCCACTGTTGACCTAATCAATGAATAATGTACCAGGGGGCCAGTCGGCTGTTGTGAGGAGAGAGAGAAAGACAGAAAACAGACGTCAGTCATTGGTAAAACCTAGAAAAAAAAAAGAAAAAAAAAGAGAGCAAAAAAAAAAAAAAAAAAAAAAAAAAAAACTGAGAGGGCCTCGATGAGGTAATCTTCAGTTCAGAGGATTGAAATCACCATTTAGCGTCTTCGTTCTGATTTTGTTATTGTATTCTTCTTTTGCATTAGATAACAACAACAACAACAACAACAACGAAAACAACAACAACACTATAGCCCTAAGAGACACGTAAACAGACACAACGTCACGTTTTTGCTTGTGCATTTCTTACGTTTTTGCTTGTGCATTTATAACGTTTTTGCTTGTGCATTTCGAACGTTTTTGCTTGTGCATTTCTAATGTTTTTGCTTGTGCATTTCTGACGTTTTTGTGTGCATTTATAACGTTTTTGCTTGTGCATTTCTGACGTTTTTGCTTGTGCATTTCTAACGTTTTTGCTTGTGCATTTCTGACGTTTTTGCTTGTGAATTTCTAACGTTTTTGCTTGTGCATTTCTGACGTTTTGCTTGTGCATTTCTAATGTTTTTGCTTGTGCATTTCTGACGTTTTTGCTTGTGCATTTCTAACGTTTTTACTTGTGCATTTCTGACGTTTTTGCTTCTACATTTCTGACGTTTTTGCTTGTGCATTTCTAACGGTTTTGCTTGTGCATTTCTGACGTTTTTGCTTGTGCATTTCTAACGTTTTTGCTTGTGCATTTCTGACGTTTTTGCTAATGCATTTCTGATGTTTTTGCTTGTGCATTTTTACGTTTTTGCTTGTGAATTTCTAACGTTTTTGCTAGTGCATTTCTGACGTTTTTGCTAGTGCATTTCTGACGTATTTGCTTGTGCATTTCTAATGTTTTTGCTTGTGCATTTCTAACGTTTTTGCTTGTGCATTTCTGACGTTTTTGCTGTTTTTGCTTGTACCTTTTTGACGTTTTTGATTGTGCATTTCTGACGTTTTTGCTTGTGCATTTATAAAGTTTTTGCTTGTGCATTTCTGACGTTTTTGCTTGTGCATTTCTAACGTTTTTGCTTTTGCATTTCTGACGTTTTTGCTTGTGCATTTCTGACGTTTTTGCTTGTGCATTTTTTTTGCTTGTGCATTTCGAACGTTTTTGCTTGTGCATTTCTGACGTTTTTGCTTGTGCATTTCTAACGTTTTTACTTGTGCATTTCTGACGTTTTTGCTTGTACGTTTCTGACGTTTTTGCTTGTGCATTTCGAACGTTTTTGCTTGTGCATTTCTGACGTTTTTGCTTGTGCATTGCTAATGTTTTTGCTTGTGCATTTCTAATGTTTTTGCTTGTGCATTTCTGACGTTTTTGCTTGTGCATTTCTGACGTTTTTGCTGTTTTTGCTTGTGCACTTCTGACGTTTTTGCTTGTGCATTTCTAAAGTTTTTGCTAGTGCATTTCTAAAGTTCTTGGTTGTGCATTTCTAAAGTTCTTGCTTGTGCCTTTCTAAAGTTTTTGCGTGTGCATTTCTGACGTTTTTGTTAGTGCATTTCGAACGTTTTTGCTTGTGCATTTCTAACGTTTTTGCTTGTGCATGTCTCACGTTTTTGCTTGTGCATTTCTAATGTTTATGCTTGTGCATTCCTAATGTTTTTGCTTGTGCATTTCAAACGTTTTTGCTTGTGCATTTCTAACATTTTTGCTTGCACATTTCTAACGTTTTTGCTTGTGCATTTCTGACGTTTTTGCTTGTGCATTTCTAATGTTTTGCTTGTGCATTTCTGACGTTTTTGTTTGTGCATTTCGAACGTTTTTGCTTGTGCATTTCTAACGTTTTTGCTTGTGCATTTCTCACGTTTTTGCTTGTGCATTTCTAATGTTTATGCTTGTGCATTTCTAATGTTTTTGCTTGTGCATTTCTAACGTTTTTGCTTGTGCATTTCTAACGTTTTTGCTTGCACATTTCTAACGTTTTCGCTTGTGCATTTCTGACGGTTTGCTTGCGCATTTCTAACATTTTTGCTTGTGCATTTTTGACGTTTTTGCTAGTGCATTTATGACGTTTTTTTTTTTTGTTTTTTGCGCTGTGCATTTCTAAATGTTTTTGGCTTGTGCATTTTCTTTTCTAAAATGTTTTTGGCTTGTTGCGTTTCTGGTCACTTTTTTACGTTTTTTTGCCTTGTGCATTTCTTTTCGAACGGTTTTTTTGCTTAGGTACATTTTCTAATGTTTTTTTTTTTATTTTTTAACTTTGTGCCATTTCTTGACGGTTTTTTGCTTAGTGCTATTTCTAACGTTTTTTGTTTTTGTTTGTGCATTTCTAATGTTTTGTTTTGCTTGTGCATTTCTGATGTTTTTGATTGTGCATTTCTAATGTTTTTGCTTGTGCATTTCTGACGTTTTTGCTTATGCATTTCTAATGTTTTTGCTTGTGCATTTCTGAAGTTTTTGCTTGTGCATTTCTGACGTTTTTGCTTGTGCATTTCTAATGTTTTTGCTTGTGCATTTCTGACGTTTTTGCTCGAGCATTTCTGACGTTGTTGCTTGTTCATTTCTGACGTTTTTGCTTGTGCATTTCTAACGTTTTTGCTTGTGCATTTTCTGACTTTGTTTTTTGCTGTGCATTTCTAGATGTTTTTCACTTGTGGCATTTTCTGACGATTTTACTTGTGCATTTCTGACGTTTTTGCGTGTGCATTTCTGACGTTTTTGCTTGCGCATTTCTGACGTTTTTGATTGTGCATTTGTAATGTTTTTGCTTGTACATTTCTAACGTTTTTGCTTGTGCATTTCTGACTTTTTTGCTTGTGCATTTCTAATGTTTTTTGCTGTGCACATTTCTAATGTTTTTGCTTGTGCATTTCTGACGTTTTTGCTTGCGTATATCTGACGTTTTTGCTTGTGCATTTCTGACGTTTTTGCTTGTGCATTTCTAACGTTTTTGCTTGCACATTTCTGACGTTTTTGCTTGTGCATTTCTAATGTTTTTGCTTGTACATTTCTGACGTTTTTCCTTGTACATTTCTGACGTTTTTGCTTGCTGCATTTTCTAACTTTTGTTTTGTGCATTTCTGACGGGTTTTGTTGTGCATTTTCGACGTTTTTTGCTTGCTTTTTTCTGACGTTTTTGCTTGCGCATTTCTGACGTTTTTGCTTGTGCATTTCTAATGTTTTTGCTTGTGCATTTCTGACGTTTTTGCTTGTGCATTTCTAACGTTTTTGCTTGTGCATTTCTGACGTTTTTGCTTGTGCATTTCTAACGTTTTTGCTTGTGAATTCCTGACGTTTTTTGCTTGTGCATTATTTCTAACGTTTTTTTGCTTATTGTGCATTTCTGACGTTTTTGCTTGTGCATTTCTAACGTTTTTGCTTGTGCATTTCTGACGGTTTTGCTTGTGCATTTCTAACATTTTTGCTTGTGCATTTTTGACGTTTTTGCTTGTGCATTTATGACGTTTTTGCCTGTGCATTTCTAATGTTTTTGCTTGTGCATTTCTAATGTTTTGCTTGTGCGTTTCTGACGTTTTTGCTTGTGCATTTCTAACGTTTTTGCTTGTACATTTCTAATGTTTTTACTTGTGCATTTCTGACGTTTTTGCTTGTGCATTTCTAACGTTTTTGTTTGTGCATTTCTAATGTTTTTGCTTGTGCATTTCTGATGTTTTTGATTGTGCATTTCTAATGTTTTTGCTTGTGCATTTCTGACGTTTTTGCTTATGCATTTCTAATGTTTTTGCTTGTGCATTTCTGAAGTTTTTGCTTGTGCATTTCTGACGTTTTTGCTTGTGCATTTCTAATGTTTTTGCTTGTGCATTTCTGACGTTTTTGCTCGAGCATTTCTGACGTTTTTGCTCGAGCATTTCTGACGTTGTTGCTTGTTCATTTCTGACGTTTTTGCTTGTGCATTTCTAACGTTTTTGCTTGTGCATTTCTGACGTTTTTGCTTGTGCATTTCTAATGTTTTTGCTTGTGCATTTCTGACGATTTTACTTGTGCATTTCTGACGTTTTTGCGTGTGCATTTCTGACGTTTTTGCTTGCGCATTTCTGACGTTTTTGATTGTGCATTTGTAATGTTTTTGCTTGTACATTTCTAACGTTTTTGCTTGTGCATTTCTGACTTTTTTGCTTGTGCATTTCTAATGTTTTTGCTTGTGCATTTCTAATGTTTTTGCTTGTGCATTTATGACGTTTTTGCTTGCGTATATCTGACGTTTTTGCTTGTGCATTTCTGACGTTTTTGCTTGTGCATTTCTAACGTTTTTGCTTGTGCATTTCTGACGTTTTTGCTTGTGCATTTCTAATGTTTTTGCTTGTACATTTCTGACGTTTTTCCTTGTGCATTTCTGACGATTTTGCTTGTGCATTTCTAACGTTTTTGTTTGTGCATTTCTGACGGTTTTGTTTGTGCATTTCTGACGATTTTGCTTGCTTTTTTCTGACGTTTTTGCTTGCGCATTTCTGACGTTTTTGCTTGTGCATTTCTAATGTTTTTGCTTGTGCATTTCTGACGTTTTTGCTTGTGCATTTCTAACGTTTTTGCTTGTGCATTTCTGACGTTTTTGCTTGTGCATTTCTAACGTTTTTGCTTGAGAATTCCTGACGTTTTTGCTTGTGCATTTCTAACGTTTTTGCTTGTGCATTTCTGACGTTTTTGCTTGTGCATTTCTGACGTTTTTGCTTGTGCATTTCTAACGTTTTTGCTTGTGCATTTCTGACGTTTTTGATCGTGCATTTCTAACGTTTTTGCTTGAGCATTTTTAACGCCACGAGAAAAGACGATTTCAGGCTGTTGCTACAAGTCACCTGGCGAACCTTTGATCAATAACGCGACAAACAAACTGCCTTAAATAATTCGGCTGTCGGTCCGCATGGTTGATGCAAAACTCGGCTCTGGAATTGCTTTGTGAATTTCATGAACTCCCTTTATTTCTTATTTATGTCTTATTTAATCACAGATATCTGCTAATTTTGTTGTCAGGTCAACCAACACCTTTTAATCAGATATTTTATTTTGTGGGCTACTGTTAAATTGCTTATTTACGTTAACTGACAATTATGATTTAATAATAATTGAAACAATCTTTGCTATTTCCATTTCCGCACAGTGAGATATTCTCTTCAGTAGAAGCTTCTTGGGTAATAATAATCGAGACCTTAATGTTTGCAGTCATCTTTATATTCATTATTTTCTTCTCGTCTTTTTATATAGTAGATTAGTTATTTTACTAAGAGTGAGGTGTAAAGAATATTCAAGAAATATTACTAGCGATCTTGTGTGCTTGCGGTAATTTGAAGTTATGATTATCGTCATCATTATGATTAATTATATATCAATGGTTATTTACCTTATTTATCTTAGTGTGTGAAAACATGCACCGTCAGAAATATTCACTGGCAAAGACTATGAGAATAATTTTTTTTTTTATACTTTATAAGTATAATTATCATTATAAATAATAATGTTTTTTGGTTACTTTATTTACGTTATTCACCTTTGTGTCTAAAGACCTGCATCGTCACGAATATTCTTCAGGAAAGACAGTTAAACATAAAGTACTTTCGCACTTAATGGGGATACGAAAATTCTTTCCAAATCAAAAAATCTAAAACAAAAGCATAAAAAAGATGTTTCTTTTCACTTTATACAGACACAAGTATTTCCTCTAAAACTTACTCTTCCAGCGTAACGCCAACAACAGTTAACAAAATTAACATTTGACAGAAGCAGCAACTGGTGAAGTTGACAACAGAAATGCTCAACAAAACGGCTTTTAAGTGACTTTTAAGTTAAGAGATTCAAGTGTCAGGCCAAGAACAGAAGGCAGAAGCAAAATGCACGAGACAAGAGGACGCACGGACACAAACGGACAAAACAACAACGACAAAAGCACGAACAAAACAGAAAAGGCAAGACTATTAAAACAAAAGACACGAAAATAAAGACATCAAGAAAAACCACCGGACACAAAAACAATCAATAGACAACGAGGACGAACGTGGACACAATGCCAGAGACATGACACTGAGAACAATAACGAAAACTAAACAAGTGACACGATCAGATGCATGAATAATAAGATAATAAAGAAAAAAAAAATCGGTTATTTGATGAACGCCAAAAGTTTCCTGTCATGTTTGAGTATTGAAATACTAACAATATTACCGCATTCAATGCCAAGAGCACTTCAATATACTGCTGCTAAACCTCTTCCCCCCGTCGAGAGAGAGAGAGAGAGAGAGAGAGAGAGAGAGAGAGAGAGAGAGAGAGAGAGAGAGAGAGCATTCACTGCTTTGGAAAGAATGGCACTAGAAAGGTAGGACTATTTTAGTTACTTTAGATAGTAATGTAGGGATGTTCTTCCCGGCCATACGTCCCATATATATACATATATACACTCACACACTCATTTATATATATATATATATATATATATATTATATATATATATATATATATATCATATATATATATATATATATATATATATATATATACACACACATATATATATATATATATATATATATCATATATATATATATATATATATATATATATATATATATATATATATATATATATATATATGTATAATACACATGCAGAACGGGGACACCTTTTCACGTAAAATGCAAATGTCATCCCAATCAATACTGCAATAGGTATTGCCAATAGAAATGTAAAGTTGCCAGTTAAAAAATAAAAAATAAAGAGAAAAAATACGAACTGGAAACCGACGCTTTTTTTTTTTTACCACTGGCGGCAATTACTCTCATGGATGAAGCATTGTAATCTTTGGTAATCAAATTACCTCGCGTCAAATAGAAGCCAAATTAAACAAACAAATCTAAATAACAAGGGGTTATAATATTTCACAATTAATGAAAGTGAATTAAAGCGGGTGGTTAAAGAGTTTTTTTTTTTAAGTGTTCCTTTTGTTTTTCGTATCGCCGAACAGATTGGCGTCGCTTAATGAACACGCGGGACTTGGCCAAAACCAATTATGGTATCAAGCAGTGTTTTGTTTCAATTGTGTGATAAAAAAACATTTTTTGTTTTGTTTTTAATGTGGTTGTTTTCAGTTAGGGGAACACATACACACATATATATAAGCATATATAATTATCTATTAATTCATCCATATATCTATCTACATAGATATAAATAGAGATAATAATAAATAGATAGATAGATGGATAGATATATATATATTATATATATATATATATATATATATATATATATATATTATTTATTTATTTATTTATTTATTGTTTTTGTTTGTGTGTGTGTGTGTAGTGGGGTATAAAGTGCACCGCTAATATTTTTTTACGCTGTAGCTATTACTTATTTTTTTTCCACACAACAACGGAAAAATGACCTAACTATGTCATATGAATCAAAACGTGAAATACATATATAGGTCTTGAAAAAAGCAAATAACCTACGGTATGAGTCATTCATGAAAACAAACAACAAACATTATACTGTTGATGATATGATGTTAATAAAAACTGCCTTAAATCTCAAAGGTCTGCCGATTCCATGAGCAGTAAGTTTCTAACAGACTTAATATCGACGATTAGATCCTTTATCAAAAATTTATAATGAACAATAAAATATATCCTCTATTATCTTATCTACCAGCTCACTTCTATTTTCACGACGTTTAATACCACTGCAAATCGTCGATTGGTATAATCCATCAGTCCGAGATGAAATACAAGTGGATTTTCAGTGTGAGTTACGATGATAAATACATTTTAGGAAGTGGTGCTCACGCTTGCTAGGGCCGTGCATTGCTCCCTCCAGCCTAGCCAATTTTAGTGGATATCAGCGTCTGCTGGAATCATGAAAAATGGCGTAGGGCTAGCCACCTCACCCTTAAAGACTTAAGAGAAATAGGAAGGTTATAATATATATTGATGATATATCATCATAGGAAGTATATATATAGTCAAGTAGAGAGAAGAGAGAGAGAGAGAGAGAGAAGGATTTTAAAACTATAACACATACAATAGAGAAGTAATAAAAAAAACATACAAAACAATAAACATCAAGATAAGAAAAACCAAAAAACCTGAAACACAAAGATAAGAAATACATAAAAATACAAAAAGTACATTTAAAAAAAAAAAGCAAACCAGGAACACATATACATAAACAAGAGAAGACGCCTCGTCTTTAAAACTGACCGGCGGCGGAGCCCGTCGGTAAAGGCCAGGTCACGCTGTGACACGGCGCCGTATTCGTCGGGTGACCGATTTTATCGATGTCTCGATTCTATCACTTACACCGATTGACACCTGTTAATGACTGTAATGGGATCTTCTTGTTTGGAAGTGGAGTGCTCATGTTTTTTCCGTTCTTCTTGTTTGGCCTGATTTCGTCTTCTCGCTAACGATTGGGCTTCTGCTTTGGAGACGAGAATGAGGCGTGAGCAAATAAACGTATGCATATATATACACATGCGCACGTGAATATATAAATGTGCTTTCCATTTGCATGAATGTATATCAAGTATGAATGTGGTAGTGACTGATGCAGATTTCTTCTCCGCAGACCCACATGTTATGGGAAACGGCGTTTTATGCCGAATACATACATGCGTACATTTATAAATACACAAATATAAGTATATACATGATTTTTATATATATATATATATATATATATATATTATATATATATATATATATATATACATACGATGACATACGAATTTATCTTTATTATTTTCTCTCTCATTCCTATTCAACGTGCACGCTTCACTTCCATAAAAGAGGGTGAGTTAAACAGCTCTTTTTACCTTTGCGATCTGCCTAATCGTTCATTCTACTTCATCTGCTACTTGGATGCCTGTACCTCTATGAATCTGTCCCTTTCAATCTTTGGCCATCAGCACTAGCATTCACAGCTTCATCTTCCTTAAATATCAGCTCATGGAGAAATAATCTTCGCTCGAGAGAAGAGACAAATTGTCAATATTTTTAAGCCTTCGGGTGAACAGAAGTCGCTCGTTAGGGAAAGTTAGTATTTATCAAGAGAAGAGCAAACACTCTTAATATTTTTTGTAATGAAGCAATCGATTATCTTTATACTGGTTTTTGTGTTTTTTATACTAATTTTTATTTCCTCGGAGATAGATACGAAAGAGCAAGCTTTCTTCTTCTTCTTCTTCTTCTTCTTCTTCTTCTTCTTCTTCTTTTCTTCTTCTTCTTCTTCTTTTTTACGATGGCTAAGGTGAAAAAGCGATGAGGCCTCTAACCCCATTTAAAAAAATAAATAAAAGAATATACAAAAAACCCAGAACACAGAAGTTACTAGTAAAAGCACTCACTGGTACACAGGTAGTCGTCAAGAGAGGAGGAGGCAAACGGCGAAACGAACTTTGAACACTTTACATACATCACCATTTCACTAAAAATAAATATTCATAAAACTATATCACTATTCCACTAAAAAGATATTCAGACATCTATATCCCCATTTTACTGAAAAATATATATATATTCATGAAACTGTAATCATTATTTCACTGAAACAAAAAATGGGCATAAAAGCCCCACTGACGGTTCCTGGCTTCCAAATTCATGTCGCGCGATTATGCGATGGCAGTTACGCTGGAATTCTCCAGGATGACGTCAAAAAGAGATGATGTCAAAAGGGGATGAAGTCCCAGTTTTGATAAGTTTCAGCTTTCGAATCGAGAGAGAATTGATCCCCAGTCACTCACCGTCGGCATTTCGGCGCTATTCTCCGGACTTCTAAACTGGCCGCGAATACAGATACGAATACGGATACCGGACGTTTAAACGGGGTCCAATTTCAAAATTGGGCCTACTTCTAAAAATGCCAAAAATCATGCGAAAGGAGGCGACTTTACTCTCTCTCTCTCTCTCTCTCTCTCTCTCTCTCTCTCTCTCTCTCTCATGTCTGCTCTTCCTGTCTGTCTGAATGGCTTCAAGCCCGAAACTGGCCGCATACGTCTGATTTGTCGGCCAGTTCCTAAATTGCCGTGTTACAGTCCTCTCTCTCTCTCTCTCTCTCTCTCTCTCTCTCTCTCTCTAAAATAGGAGACGTTATTCTTCCTTCTAATGTGGGAGAATAAATAAAAAAAGAGACTGAGAACTGACTGACGACGAATCAAGCAAATGACCTATGTCACAACCGGCCAGGGTCAATGAGGCCCACAGCCGAGAGAGAGAGAGAGAGAGAGAGAGACGAGGGAGAAGGAGAGAGAGAGAGAGAGAGAGAGAGAGAGAGAGAGAAGTCATTAAAAGCGCAGGGATTAAACTGAGAAATGAATATATATATATATATATATATATATATATATATATATATATATATATATATATATATCTATATATATATATGTATGTATGTATGTCCGTGTTTCCACCGTACGAAATTCAAACTCTATAAAACGCATAATCGAAGAAAATAGCACCAAATCTCATTCCCATAACTGTTTCACAGTAAGATATAAATGAAAAGGAAAGGAAAATACAAAAAAGGTAAAAAAAAAAAAAGAGTGTCTACTGCAGTATACCTTCACCCATCCCTGCCTCTCACATTCCGCATCAATTGGTCAGCGCCCTCTCTCTCTCTCTCTCTCTCTCTCTCTCTCTCTCTCTCTCTCTCTCTCGACTGACAGTGATTGAAGCGTCCCAACCACTGTTACCCGTTTAGATGGCGAATACATAACGGCTTAATTTCTATCACCGACATCAACTGCTATTCGTTAGCTTACTGCGAGCGAATGATTCAGGCCTACTAGAGGTTGCCACGCAGAACAAAATGGCGACAGAAGTTGACTTTTCGAGAGCGAACGGCATCAGGACGGAAAGGAGAAAAAGACAGATTTTCTTCCTATTATCAAACAAAAAAAAGGTGCGAGACAGGAAAACCACAAGGAAAAATACAAAGGGGAAATTTCTTGAACTTTTGGGTCCTTGCTCAGCTGCTATGGAGAATGTTACTTTGCGTATAATAAACAACGTATATAAATAGTTATATTACCTCCTTTTAACTCAAGAGAATTTGTAACACTCTTCATGGACCGAGGAAAAAAAAGTGCACCCTGTTTTTTTTCTTGATAAGTAAGGTTTTTTCTATATTAAAATAAAAACATATCACAAACAAATGAGAACAATTCAAAGACACTAAGTGGACAACAAACCCTTGCCAAATGCTGGATACTCGTATGAAGAATTGTTTAAGAGCTACCAATAAGTCGTACACTTGTATTCAACCTGTTTGTGTTGCTGGCGAGATGTTACTGACGTTTGTATGCATCAGTGTGCGATGGTGTTCTACAGCACACGTTCGATTTCGTGCGTATACGCTTCGTTCGTCAAGAGATTTCTCCTAAAAGTTTCCGAGCGGTGTTTTGACGTTGTATGGAACCAGTGGTTATTCGGCAACGGGACCAACGGCTTGACGTGACTTCCGAACCACGTCGAGAGTGATGAACTTCTATCGCCAGAAATACACATCTCTGACTCCTCAATGGAATGGCCGAGAATCGAACTCGCGGCCACCGAGGTGACAGGCAAAGACCATACCAACCACGCCGCTGAGGCGCAGACGAATCATACGTGGATCGACCGGAATCCCAACAGGATCGTCAATTTCACTTGAGTATACGTAAGAATGTACGCCCTGACGGGTGTTACAAAGCCGCTGGTTTCCTTCAAGATTTTGTCATACTAGCAAAATGTACAAAGGGCGATATATTGGTAAATGGGGTGTCTTTTTAGTCATCGGAGGAAGAAAATAAATGGCGTCTTTCCCATGAAAACGTTTAACAGAAGGAAAAATGCATAAATGGCTTTTGCGTTCATTTTATATTATAGGAAAATATCTTTCTGTTCTTCGAAGGAAAAACAAAAAGACTTTTTATTTTTTAAGATCAGTGAAGAAAACTTTCTTTAAAAATCTAAATGCCTTCCTTATTCAGCCACTTTCGCAGGTAAAAAAAAAATAGTTGTCTGTTCTTCAAAAAGGAAGCACGCCCGCGACTTTTATTAATAAATTTTTGCAACAAAAAGTCTTTGTTTTGGGAACAAAAGGGGCGAACGAAGCTAAACGGAACAACTGTCCTTTTGTTGTTGGGATAAAAATCTTTTGTCGACTTCAGAGAGAAAGAAAGATCTCATAAATTATTCTTTTGCTTTTGAAGTCCTGTGAGGAAAATACTCTTCAGGAAACTTCCTTAAAAATATCTGTGGCCTTTTATTTCTTTTCAATTTCAGTTCTGTATGGAAAACGGACCTACATTCTTTTTTTTCGGAAAATGAACGACGTTATAGTTTTTGCACTTCTTCAAAGAAAATGAAAGTTTTTCCAGAAGGGAAAATATATTAATATAACTTTTGCTCTTGGTACATTTGTTGTTTGTTTACGAAGGAAAATGATGAATTGCTTAATTGTCTATAAAGGTTTGGAATGAGAATGGCAATCAGATTCTCAGATAAAGGATACAGGTAAAATATTTCATCCTGCACGTGCAACAAGGTGTTAAGAGCGATTGATCGACCTATATTACCCTCACTGATATCTGGGCATCACAAATTGCAAATCATAAAGAAATCTTAAATCCTTACTAAAATAAAATGCTCACACAATACTTCAGGATCATTTATACATTCAAAATACACAGATATAAACTTACAAAAACAAAATAATTCACATAACACGATGCTGATTTCGGTAACATTTCAAAGAACTGTGGCAACACTAGAGAGAGGTTCACATTCACTGAAAAATGATTTCAAAAACTTTTTCCATTTCCACGTGTAGCTTCCAACCTGCCATTTTTTTTTATTTACTTATTTCTCAGAAGAGAGAGAGAGGCGTTTGAACTGGGGCTTACATAAAGAATAAATCCTTTAAGAGTTGCTCTCATTTACTTATGAAAGGTGAATGTGCTGAGAATAAATGATTAAATAAATATATATTCTTGATATATATATATTATATATATAATATATATATATATCATATATATATATAAATAATATATATACAAATATATATGCCTACATACATGCATACATACATAAATACATAAATACATCCATACATCCATGTAATTATATGCCTCTTTCCTCAATCTGACATTGTTCTATGAAGTTTAAAATGCCATCAAAACCCACTTGTTTACACGACAAAACCAAATATTTCGAACAACAAACTTCTGCATTCAACAGTGATCAGGAATACATTAGTTTGCTGTTCGAAATGTATAAGGTTTTGTCGTGTAAATAAAACGTGTTCTCATGGGCATTTGTAATCTTCATATATATATATATATATATATATATATATTATATATTATATATATATATATATATAGATATATATATATATATATAAATATATACATATATAATATAACATAAAACGCAAAAATATACATATTTTTTACAAATAACTATCGTCTTTATAACCTACATTATTAATTACTGTGGACCCTACTGCGTTATATATATATATATATATATATATATATATATATATATATATATATATATATATTATATATCCTAGCCAATCTTCTTTATCCTTTTTAGGCTAATCTTTAAAAAGGGAAACCCACGTCATGATTATAGCATTCTCGCAAGGCGCCCGAAGTGCAGCGAGTTTCCTCCTGAATTATCAGACCGCGGAGAGAGAGAGAGAGAGAGAGAGAGAGAGAGAGAGAGAGAGAGAGAGAGACCTCGGTGTTGAACATTGAGGGGCGGTGTATTATTGACGTATGCAGTGCCATTACCAACCTCATGTCATTAATGTGCGGCCGCTGGCCTGGTGTCTCTCCTGTGGACTGGTGCATTAGTAAACCCGTGCACGAGGCGAGAGCGTTCTGCAAATAGGTTCGCTCACCGAGTGAAGTTAGGCGATTTTTACCTTTTGTATTGCTAGTAATAGAGATCATATTCATGGAGACATGTTCATAAGGCTTCTACAAGGAAAAACCGTCAACAAATGTTCGTATTATAAGTGAAATTGGTTTCATCCTTGGGGCGTCTCTGGACGTTGCTCTGTACAGTCGGGTTTTAAGAATTTGGGCTTCTACAAGGCAAGAATCCCTAGGAATCCACCGTATCTTACTTGTGCTTGCTTGCATCCTTGGGGTATGTATAGTCGTTGCTGTGTACATTTGCTTTCGAGAATTTCGAGATATATGGCAACCTCAGGGCACATCTGGTAACTCCACACTGTTGACAATAAAGTTAATAAACGTTTAAATGCGTGACAAAAATCACGTTCGACAAATGAAAAAGAGATGTCAATCGTGACGATATACGTTTCCTTAGGTTACCGTAATGTGTGCCGAAATTCATGAAGCTAACTATACATCTGAAAGGCATTCCACATACGGTGGCACAAGGCTCTTTGGCAAATCTCCCTTCTCATGGACTGATTCCAGTCCTTAAAAAGCCACTTCTAGACTGTTGAATCAGTTCACTAGTCGTCGATGTGGCAGCATCAGCTCCCTTCTGCATTTCCAGTGGTAATCCTCAATCTCACGCTCTCTTACCTTTTTCCTCTTTTTATCAGTAACGCTCTTCATTCTACCTCCCCTCCTATTTAGGCTTCTGCCGCTGATTAAACCCTCCATATTTCTCCTCTCCTTTCCTCTATGGACGGCTCTATTGTTCTCCCTCAGTCCCATATTGTTCTTTGTTTGTCAGTCAGGTCTGGCCTTAAGACCCCATATGAAAAGGGATCCCATAACTTGGTCAGATTCAATTTCCCTACGACAGTTGCTGCCAGTTTCTCTTTCCCCCTCAACCGGTAACAATTTAACGCGTCAGATGAAAGTACAGTTAGTTCATCTTCCCATTTCTCCAAATATTTTTAGGTTTTCAGATTAGCCTTGCAGAGTGCGCATTTGTTCAAATATTTGCACCTGCTCCTAAACAATTTCCCAAGACCTCCTTTTCCTTCGTATCAAGTTCCCAAATGCCGTGGCTTTCCAGATTCCGAGGTGTCATTTTCGCTTTTGGGACCCTACCTCCTTTACCTTACTGCTCGATGTGACTGAATCATAGGCAATCTATCATGTCTAGGACCTAAATGAGCCATTTTAGCCATAAAAAAGGTGTGCCCCCAGAAATAAAGAAAATAGCAGTCCCATGGCAACAGTCATCCCTTACCTATTAAATCAGGGAAGAAACTTATCTACTTTGGAAAAGAGAAAATTTCCCGTCTCACACTAATGCTAATTTAAAAATAAATGAGTGTATTTAAAAGACTGAATTTGAGACTACATATCTAAAAATACACTGGTGATCTGACTGCAGAATATAAAGTATGGCTTTATTTTCCTTCGAAGCCAATTAGCGACAAAAACCCATACAGTAACTGCGGACGACGTATATAATAAATATATATATATATATAGATATATATATATATATATATATATATATATATATATATATCGAGCTACAAATGTCCTTTAATATCAAAATTCGCTCTACCTTGGAATTAATATATTTTCATATATGCTTAACCAAAGGGAATTCTTAGGCAACTAGAATTGTCGGCCGACGGGCACGAACCATCGACATCTTCAATTCCAGGAGGCTGGCAGTGAAGCCTTAGATATATATATATATACATATATATATATATATATATATATATATATATATATATATATATATATATATATATATACATACATACTCAAACATCTCTAATGTACAATTAAACAAGATTCCTTTACCAATTGCACAATAGTCACAATCTGTGTATATCTATAAGATCTCTCAAGGTTATTTGTGGACATCTACGAACATTTCAAGAGCCCACAATAAATGAATGGGTTTCTAAGCAACTACAATAAACTAAATCTAAGGAAAGGCCGAAAATCAAAGCACCCACAATAAACGAATAGGTTTATACGCAACTACAATAAACTATAAGCAAAAAGGCTGAAAATCATAGTTCATTCCCCGCAGACCCCTTAACTGAAGGAGCTTCTCTCTCTCTCTCTCTCTCTCTCTCTCTCTCTCTCTCTCTCTCTCTTATATAGTAGAAAGCTCTGACTTCCTACAAACTTCGTGTCCAAACCCTCACTGTTATATCTGTATTATGCATGATGCTACGGGGGTGAGATAGGAAGTGTTTTAACGGACTTTGTATGAAACCCTGGTCACGCTCCCACAAATGTGAGAGGAAATATATACGAGGAAACACATCCGGAAGAAATACAGAAATACAAAGCAGCCCGACATCATATGCAAGCCTCTAGGGACATCATACCACCTCTATAGTTTACGTGTGCGTTCTTTTCCGTTTCTTGGTAAAATACAACAGGAATGGAAAACTGATTGTCATTTGCCAGCCACAATCTATAGAGAGAGAGAGAGAGAGAGAGAGAGAGAGAGAGAGAGAGAGAGAGAGAGGAGAGAGAATATTTAAGTAGGGTATTCCACTTTCTGACTGAAGGATTTCTCCAAGTTTCCCCGTTTCTATTTTCCCACTGAGCTGAGAGAGAGAGAGAGAGAGAGAGAGAGAGAGAGAGAGAGAGAGAGAGAGAGAGAGATTCCCCTTCCTGACTACGTGATTTCTCCAAGTGTCTCCGTTTCTGCAATAACACTGCAACAGAGCCAGTTCTTAAATAAAAGAAAACTTAACACATAAATCAGGGAGAGATCAAAACCAAAGATTTCTTAACCAATTGCTAACAGTTGATCACCAGTATCATAACCCTCATCATCTCTTTATTGGCTCTTTCTCTCTCTCTCTCTCTCTCTCTCTCTCTCTCTCAGCCAAAGCATTAGGTAATACATTCCCCTGACGCGTAGACATTAGCCCGATGCATCCCGCCATGCATTTCCCAAACAGTGCTTCCCAGAAATGGTGTGTAATGCATTCGCCCCTAATACATCTCTGAGGACATCGAACGTAACACGAGTTTGAACACCCCGGAGCTCTTATTTAATGCACTGCCATGGCATACAACTCGCCTCGCTCCTATGTGGCTATGCCTGGGCGTTTTTCGTACGCTTCTCCTCAGCCCCTCCTCCTCCTCCTCCTCCTCGTCCTCCTCCTCGTCCTCCTCCTCCTCCTCTCCTCCTCCTCCTCCTCCTCCTCCCTCCTTCTGATATACCTGGTGTGTGATACGTTTCTCTCTCCTTGATACCTCCTCCTCCTCGTCCTCCTCCTCGTCCTCCTCCTCCTCCTCCCTCTGATATACTGTGTGTGATACGTTTCTCTCTCTTGATACATCTCTCTCGATTTGTTATTTCGTTGTTGGTTAAGAAAGATATATTTGCTGAATATATTTTCGTCTCGGGGATTCTTCACTCGACTCTCAAGCTTGACTTAAACGCTTTTCTGTTTGATTTATAAATGCGTTCATAAGTTTCTTTTATAATTGCTTTTTTCCCACTTTTGACAGTTTTTTTATTTGATGTTTCAGTTAGTTTATCTTGAATAATAATGCGTTAATAACTACGTCCTTTCCATAACGTATGAAAGTCGTTCTTCACATGCTTTATTAAATTTATCTTTACATTTATTACATTTCTTTCAACCATCAATTGTTTTACGACAGTTTAGATTCCTTGGAAATCTCTTCCATTAGTTTGCGATTGTGTATCTATTAGCATGATATCCCCCACGGTTTAATGTTTGTCAAATATTTGGGAAAAATCAAGTAGTATAAGTAACCATGGAAATAAAGACCAGTAGAAAACAGGAACAAATTCAGTAAAAAAACAAAAAAAATTGGTAAGCTTAAATAAAGAGGTAAATAAGCAGATGCTTAAAATTAATAATTGCTTCTTGGCCGCATTGAATCATTTCTTAATCTTACGAGCATCAGAAAACATAACACTGTCAGGAGAAACTCCCCAAGTTTTGTATCAAAATGACACGGTGGAACCAAGGCAAGATACGGTTAGCGACATTCTTATTAAAAAAAAGAAAAAAAAAACCTATATCAAAATAACACAGTGGAACCAAGGCAAGATATGGTTAGTGACATTCTATAAAAAAAAGAATAAAAAAAACTAACGCAGAAGGATCACATTTAAATTAATGGGGAAAATTTACTTCTGTAATAAAATAAATGTGTTCAAGTGGAAATCTGAAGGGGGTTTGAAAGGTCTTACTCACATCTAGACACACAAATATCTCTTAACAATGATTTTAACAAAATAGTGAAGTAGATGGCTAGCTCTCTCACAATTAAGCAGACTAAAACTACAACGGTCTTACGACACTACCCTGTGGAACACCAGACAAGTCAGATATGGGCTTACTCAGAGCACAGTATTATAAACATTTTGAATTAATACAACAAAGTCCATTGTCCGGCACTATATAGCCTCTATGGAAAAGTCTCATTCTTCTTTCCTCTGCGGATGCTGTATTGACAGAAAAATTAGGACACGTGAGAGCATTGGGGAAAACCTAATTATTTTATGCCCGCTGGCGATCGAGAAGCCATTATCTCGAGATATTTCCATTACTAAACCAACCATGACCATAGGCCAATAATCTAGTGTTATATGATTGTGACTTTTAATTAAATTCTCATCAGTAAACGATGCTTAACCACGGAGGCACATCCAGTTGAGTTTATTTTCAACTGACTTATGCCGCCGACTTGAAATATTCTTTCCAACTTACTATTGCGCGCGCGCACACACACACACACACACACACACATATATATATAAAACACACACACACACACACATATATATATATATATATATATAGTATATATATATATATATATATATATATATATATGTTTATATACAATTTTAAACCTCGGTGAACAGGGGTCTGTTGAGTAATGTCACCCGAGTCACTTTATAACTAATTTCTTTACTCTATAATTTTTTTTTCTCGTCATTTCTATTTTATCATGTATTCGTTTCTTCAACATTTGTTTTGCCGTACTTGAGTTTTTATCTATTTTTATTCTTTTTTTACTAAGGAACCTTTGCGTTTTATCATTTGATTTTCATCTAGAGCTGTACGTTGACTAATAATAATAATAGTAATAATAATATACTTAGGAAGCAGACCCTCTCTCAAGCCTACTTTATTAAAAGTAATGGCTACTTCAGCAACACTTCTAGAGATTCTTCTCTATTTTCCGAATAGCGGCTTTTTCCATGCTACTTAGACAGGCTAGTAGAGCGCCTATAGAGGTCATGATCAAATAGAGTCAAAATTGGTGTGTATATTTGAATTTTACAGATAAACTATGATACCATAGTCATCAGAGTCATTTACGATATCTCTCTCTCTCTCTCTCTCTCTCTCTCTCTCTTCTCTCTCTCTCTCTCTCTCTCTCTCTCTTTCTTGAAGCAAGCGAGCTTTTGTCTGGAGCTGCCAGACATCCTCGGGCTGGGAAGCTAAGGGTGGACTGATCTTGGAGTGGTGTCCGTCCTTCTATATATTTGGGGTGAAGTAGCCATTACTTATAATTAATAATAATAATAATAATAATAATAATAATAATAATAATAATAATAATAATAATAATAATAATAATAATATATGAAAGATTATCAAGGATACACAATGATTCATCGCCAGTGTATTCCAAAAAGTTTCCGGAATTCTTGAAAAAGAATGGTAGGGGTATCAAGATTCCTTTATTTTTTCCCTGGAGATCCCTCCCATAACTTTACTCGATACCCGGCAAAAATGCCCAGTGCGGCCAAGGAAAATTTCGGTCAATATTTCGGCATATAATCCTTTTAGTCTTGCAGTTTAAAAGGATTTAGAAGCCTTGTATATGGTTGACAGCTCCCGATACTGGAAAAAAAACAACTTGGTGTTCTCAATCTCTGTTTTATTTTGCTTCGGCCATTTTGTTCAGAAGGAGCAGAATTTTCCACCAGGAAAGATCAGCCACAATCTGCTGAATGTTATAAGAAGTAACACTTTTTTATTTGTGGTCTTCCATCACTTATAAATGGGGCACGTAGATCTACATAAAGTATAAAGCGTCTTTTAAAAATGTGATCCCTAGGCCAACTTCATCTAAGCCTCCTTGTCGAAATGAACTTCCTTCAGAATTATATCTTAGTCACCAGCTCTCTCGTGCCAAACACTCCTATACACGCGCATGCGCCGAAGAGACAATGCCTAACTTGTTGACCACTTCGCCTACGAGGAACGCCAACTCTAAAATGTCTTATTAATTAATTTGCGTTTTTGGGAGTAAAATTTGTTGTTTTGCTGCGATTTCACCTTTGTGCGTCGACGAGACCTTTCGCGTTTAGTAGGTTAAATGCATAAATGGCACTTTGTTCCGTTCGTGTGACTCACTGTGATCGAGGTATACCAGCTTGGATACGTGAAAAGTTAGGAAAACTAAAACGCTAATGAAAATGGACTATGAAACCTACAGAAATCAAGGCCTCTGAATAATGTATTTATCACATGTGTCTGAAGCCTATCTTTAATCAAAGGATCTGTTCAAAGTATAACGTTACACGGGTTAATCACTGTAGTGTCGATTGCCCTGTTGCGAAATGTCTACTGTTCTTATTATGATTTTACCAAGAACACAAATTTTGACTTCTCTCATTCACTCTCTATGAATATGATAATATCCTTTTCTCTCCCATCTCGTTCTCATATTACACAAACACACACATTATATATATATATATATATGTATATATATTTGTAAGCTCTAGCAAAAGAATCATATGCATCAAAATGCCCGTATTAAATTTACGTATGCATTATTAGACGCATTTATATAAAGAACACGAACTTGGATAAATAAGAATACAATATCATTCAAGAAACAGAAGCACATAAAATAAAACAAAATACAATCAGTAATACCAAGTCTTTCAAATACTAAACACGTGTGAAGGAAAAAAAAAAAAAAAAAAAACGAGATGACCTTTTCCAAGATGAAAACGTTGGCTCCCGTCGTCAGTCAGTGTTGAAGTCTACGCAACCACCACCCAGGATTCAGTGACCTCAACAACTCCTGAGACTTACAGAAAACTGTCAATCAATCAATCAGTCCGTCAGCCGTGGGACAGCATCAACCTTCGATGGATGAGTGGTGAAACTGTCACCCTGAGTATGATTGATTGCAGAAGGGTCGACTTATTCCTTAGGGGTTTCAAGTTTTGGAAAATGTAGCTATGATCAATGGGTCCTCATCACATGGATAACGAATAACAATGAAAGCTCAATAAAGAATTTAGAACCTATTACACAATTATTCATGTATTCAGAGCAGGACTTGTGCGTGACTACTGTTAATCTTTGTAAGAGTTCAAGATATCTTGTTTCCTCTTAATTCATCACTTTACATACATTTCCATGTATCGAGTAGCTTCAACCACTTCAGAGAAAATAAAATTCTTAATTACTGATGATAATCACGCATGTATTTTCAGTTGAGACAATTCTGATATAGCTAGACTAGAAATCAATACGTATGCAGGGTCTTCGTCTTAACACAGAAAAGTTTGGAAATCGAACACATTATCATCGCCTTTGTTTCTTTATGTCTACTCTCATCCATACAGTATAACCACCCCACGTACCTGTTTATATATATATATATATATATATATATATATATATATATATATATTATATATAATATATATATATATATATATATATATATATATAGGCAGTTATAAAAAGCTAGAAATTGTTGGTTCAGGTCACCCGCGTACGCATCCTTATCTAATTCTTAAGATTGAGCAGCTTTTTCGACAATGGCGTAAGCGTGGTGTGTCCAAAAACACACACATCTATATAACAATATATATAGTATGATTTTTTTATTTTTTTATACATACACACAGACACATATTGAAAATGTTCCCCTAGCAAAAGATTTAGAAATAAGGCAACGTACAGCATTCCTGAATATATTTGCCGATGGGTTTCATTGCTAAATTGTCATAGAAAGTAGTTATCTTTGATTCCAATAATAATTACTACGCCATGTCGCTTTTCAAAAGAAGGAAGAGATGAGCGAAATGAAGTGTAAAAACTCAGTTTAATTTGATATGATAAATTCTGAACGATACATTCTGAAAGATTAACAAAACCAAAGAAATGTTTTGGAAGATAAAGAAAACTAAGTGAACTTTTAAACCTTAAAATCAAAACTGGCAATAATTTACTCTTAAGTTTACCTTATTCATACTTGTGTGAACTCTCTCACGATTATCTCACGGCCACATCAAGAAACCTGAGCGGCGAGTTGATCACAGAGATGCTCACGGAAGCAAGACGAGCGAGTAACGACGAGCGCACCTGCACCCCCTCCCCCCCCCCCCTCCCCCCCCCCCCCCCCCCCCCCCCCCCCCCCCCCCACCCCCCACCCCCCAAAGGTGCCAAACGACCCTACGGGAGGGAAAAGTTGGCCGATTGAAACCCGCGACGCGTTGACATCATTCAAACGAAAGAGGAGATAGGGAGGGAAGGAGGGAAGGGAGGGAGATGAGCGTGGGGTGTCCCCCCTCCCCTCCCCTCTGGAAATTCATCCAACTCCAGCACTTTCATCCGTCGTTAACCTTTGTTATTGAGTGGAAAGGGGATAAGGAAAACATTCAAATCGAGGCCTGATCCCCCTTTCTGGAACTCCTCCTCCATTCCTCCATCCCCAACCCGCCCCCCCCCCCCAACCCCCTCTCTCTTTCCATGCCCCAGGGCTGTATACGCTACAGGAGAGAAGGCAAAGAGGCTCAGACTGGATTCGTGTATACGCCTCCTTGCGGCGATAAGCGGTTCCCCCCAAATTCAAGTTGGCTCTCCGAATGAACAGCATGTACAAACGAACGCACAATCTGAGGTCGTGTGATTACTGTTATTTTTTTTCTCTCTCTCTGTTTCTCCGGATTATTAAACTTAGGGCACCACATTTTGAGGACTAATAATTGAATGACGAACAACTAGGGAAATGGTTTGGACCAGTTTTTGTTGTGCTTGTCCCATATTGAGCATTTATCAAAACGTTTTATCTAAGATTCTCGTTGTACGTTGAGAGAGAGAGAGAGAGAGAGAGAGAGAGAGAGAGAGAGAGAGAGAGAGAATTTTGAAGATACTATATAGGAATAGTAATAGAGACGCAAAAAAAAAAAAAAAAAAAAAACTACCAACTGCAATGAGATGCCATCGTCATAAGGATTCAATACCAGGTGAACAACATGAGAGAGAGAGAGAGAGAGAGAGAGAGAGAGAGAGAGAGAGAGAGTCTTAAAGATGACTTAACATATAGATATCGTAAGCTAGAATTCTGTTGCAGGGAAGAATGGTGCCCCCTCCCCCCCTCATTTACTACAGGACTGGTTGATTGATAAACTGCAGCTTCTCTGGCGTCACTCATTGGAGGTTTGCTTAACGAATTCGAATGGCAATGGTTCTAATGATGATCTTGATGATGATGACTATGACGACGTTATGGCCCAAAGCGATGAATCAAGACGAGGTTGTTGATCGTAGAGTGATTAAACCCTAATGATTAAAGACCAATTATGGAGGAAATTATGGCCGTGCCGGTGATTAATAGTTAAGTCTGATTACCCGAAGGAGACGATCGCCTGTTGACGAAGAAATTCCCCGTGAAACCAGGGCTCTCCGCGGAGGCGATTAACGTCTCTGTCCTCTCGTCTAGAGGACATGAATCTTCAGCGACGTCTTACTCAAAACGACATTTCATTTTCTCTATTTCTTGTTTTAGTCGAAGTTTAGTGTGAAAACCAGGTGTCACAAAATCAATGGTCATCGAGACAACATCCAATGATTTATAATATTCCCATAGAATTAGATGACTGAACCAATATTTCAATTTTCTCTTTCTCTATTTTAGTCGTAGTTGAGTGTCGTAACCAGGCATCACAAAATCGATGGTCATCGAAGCAACAAACCCTGAATGAGGTTATTCGCATGGAATTAAGATTACTGAAGACACATAAATACATTGGTTTTCTTTAATTGAAAAAACCTTTGTGAAAATTGGTCGAGAAAATGGAAAAGAGGGGAAGATATCGCAGACTGGAAACTATTTAGGGTTTTTAGACAACGTATCAAGATCTATTTCCAAAAGCTTAATTTAAAATAACATCCTATTCACCTTAATAAAAAGTACTGTAGAAAATTCGTGAGTCACAATTGGCTCCATAACACCAGCGTACTATTTAATTCAATACTATATATTTTTTAACTTCCTTCTTTTTTCCAGATTAATTTAACCAACAGTGTTTTAAAGCACACTTTACCTGAAGCCCGTGCGTGACTCGGTTGTCCTTCCTACAGGTATTGACCAGAATTAAACCTAATTATTAATTCTCCTGACATCATGAATATTACCGTGAAAGAGAAGTACACACAACTCACTGACACTCCCAGTCTCAGCTTCTCAAGGTGAATCATGGTCACATTGGCTTACCTGTCAAAGGAAGAAAAAAAAAACATTTTAATAGGATGATATTTTCAATTTTTGACGATAAGGCTTTACTGGCTTTCAGAAAAAAGCATAAAAATGAATTGAAAATGGATGAGCATGATTACCAGTAAAAATAATGATTACCATCAGAACATTTAAAATCATCTGAACTTTCTTTGTTCCTCATAAAACGCTGCTAAGTACTCTGCTTCACTAGTAAATGTAACTTATAGAGAGAGAGAGAGAGAGAGAGAGAGAGAGTGAGAGAGAGAGAGAGAGAGAGTCTATTAAAACTAGCGTCACAACACCTAGGTTATTGACACCGAAATAAATTTAAATAGAAAAAAAATAAGTTTAAAATAAATTTCATATAAAAATATCTAAAAAAAATAGATGTATATATATATATATATATATATATATATATATATATATATATATATATATATATATATATATATATAGTTTGTTCAAAATATATAAATTTTTACATAGACATTTCATGTATAATCTAAATTTTGTTTGGGAGGCCCGCCTTCCACATAAAACTGCTCTATATTCCAGTCCTTTCCGAGAATTGTATTCCAAAACATCAACACTGAACCTGATTTAAGCTTTTTCCTCCATACTCAGACTCCTCTAGAGGTACTCTATACAAAGGACATGGTACGGAGTAAGTCGATAAATGCAGGGAGGAATAAAAACCTTGGAGCACAGACGCATTAGTTGCTACAGATGGGTAAACCTGGTAGATATGAATGGGAGGCGGTCAGACAGCCGAGACAAAAGGAGAGAACATGAAAAAGTCAGAAAGGAAGAGAGACAGACAGAGAGAGATACAGAAAGTGAAATGACAGCGACGAAGTAGGAGAAAAGAGGAGGGAAATCCATTTACTTCCTTTCACCTGATACTTTCTCGCAAATCCATTTACTTGCTTTTAACTAATACTTCCTTTTACCTGATACTTCGGAGGAGAGCATAAAAAATGACTGAAGGTCTGTTACATGCTAGCGAAGGGATGAAGATGAAATCTGCTCATATGTTAATAACTACAAGTGAGGCTGTAATGGTTAAGACGATACACTATATATATATATATATATATATATAATATATATATATATATATATATATATATATATATATATATATAAACAAAAGAAATTTAAGATTAAGTAAATGCCAATCAGTACTAGTAAAAACCATCCTACCCAAGACCGCTACAGGAACAGATAAAGGTTTTTTATTATCCATTTTTTTTTTAAATAATTTTTGTAGACAAATTCAACTTTTCCTTCTTTCTAACCCATCACCAAAATGTGGGAGATGATAATCAAACAAAGAAGCGTGGAACCAACTTCCTGTCATGGTAAAGAGAATCACTTACTCCAA
>NC_061092.1:6498322-6550822 GCF_015104395.2 Macrobrachium nipponense | reverse complement strand
AAACAATGGAATTGATAACTGATAATTTGTCAATTAAGGCCATATATTATGAGGCACACAATGACCAGAATATAATACTCTTTTTAAGGACATTTCTATATACACATTTCAATATTAATCCCGTTCCTTCTTAAGGAATCGGCTCTCGAAGAAGGGGAAGCCAAGTCTCTCACATTCACAACTGAACTGCTGAATCACAGATAAAATTAGGCACACCAACAGCACGTCGTACTCCCCTAAAACCACTGCGCCATTCACCTACTATCTTGTACGCTCTCTCGCTTCCTAGATGTTACGGCCACTGGTTTCCAATACCTTTTTCACATAATCTATCGGCCCCCCCCAACCCAAACCCCCCAAAAATGGATTTTTCTTTACTTCTTCCTCATCCCAGCATTTCCGAACTGTACAGTACTTTCACCATCCTATCATCTGTGTTCTCTCCTAGTGTAAAGCACCTAAAAATACTTTCAGTTGAACCCTTTCGCCAAGAAACACTATGGTATGACATCAGAAAAACATGAAAACACATATGATAAACAAGTAAAACATTAATATTTGAAGAGGCAAGGGTAGACTTACAAATATGCTAAAGTAAAACACACGGTATACATAAGCTTATATCTACTAGATGATTGAGAATACAGTCATTCAGAGTGAACCAGACTCCGGCGTGGATAATGGAACACTCCCAGTGAATTAATTATATGTATGTATTTCAGTATTGGCATTATGAATGACAACAGAATAATTGAAGACGAGGGCCATAACCCGATAGTGGTTACACATACGGTGAAAGGTAGGGGTTGATGGGGTTGTAATGTTGATGAAATTGGACTATTTCATCAACATACGAAGTCTGTTGGCTGCTGTTAGAGATTGTCTGCAGCAACCAACATTCCCTTTTCTAAGGAGCTTTAAATGGTGTATCTAACAGCAAGAGCGTTTTAAATCCGAAATATTTTAAGGAAACCACATTCTAAATATAATTCATAGCTTATGGACTGTGTGTTTACATAAAAGATAACAAGAATGGATTCACAATTATACAAAGGCAAGGTAGCCAGCAAATGTTAAGAATGGAGAGCAAGCATGGCTGATCAAATCTGTGAACGCATGTAAATCCTTGTTGAACAAGACAGATAACAGAGTGGAAATACGAATAACAAATGCAATGTTATGAAATGTTACGAATTAAAAAAAAATAAAGAAAAAAATATGAAAAGAATGCTGCAAATATTTTAAGTTGACGAAAGTACTAAGACATCAATAGGACATCGTTTGGGACGCAATCAGCAAATGATTAAAATCATAAAAAACAACAACAAGAAGCGTGAAGTCTCATGCTAATCGTCTAAAACAAAGCTAATACGATTAGTGGCTATTACCACACGAAACCCATTAATGCACACGATATCTGACCCACATCGACTTTATTACAGCGGGCTACGACATTACAATCCTTGAATGTACCAATAAAAGTTTATGACCCGTCAATGATAAATGTGACGAAACATCCCCCTGTTTTCGTACTCGAGATTTATTTTGGTTTCGAACTCGTTGCCGGAGCAGCAAATAGTAATCAATCTGCAAAAGGATTCACTGCTTCGAAACGGCGAGTTCGAACCGAGTGATGTATTTCTTCAAGCAAATAGGCGACGGGGGAGGCAACCTAATGCTTCTATTAATTGGAAGCCTGATGGGGGTGGGTGGTTGGTTTTCGAAGGGATGGAACATATCTTCCAGGGTTCAATTCTTATCTCCTGAATCAAAGATGAAACCGATGTGGGGGAATCTTCCACATAAGCAGATTCGTATGCTCATACTAGCCCATAAGCAGTGCATCCATCCCACCAACACATTCCACCACTCACCTCTTATTACATGCACTCTCTCGAATCCCAGATATGAGATTCAGGCAATGGCCAGAGTTGGAAAGAAACAAACGTCTCTTTCATCCACGATCACAGATATTTATCATTCATGCATGCAAGCAGGCAACTACGCATAAATAAAAGCATGTAAATAAAATTCAAATGTAATTAAATAATTCACAACCTGTATGAACCCAAACTGACATACTCTACATCAAGCTAAAAGTAACGTATGATTAAGAAAATTTAATACTTTAGGGGGGAACCTTTTTAATGTGCAAAAATTTGAGTGAATAATTAAATCAGTAATTAAAGGCATAACTAAAAATTAAATGAAAAGGATGAATTAATAAGGACAGGGACTTATGCTCAATGAGAAACGTGGGTGGAATATAGAATCAGTAACAGCCAGCGAATAGTCCAATTAAAGAAGATGGATAATTAACGATTAAATGCATAAGTAACTAAAAATTAACTGAATGAGTAAGAATAACATATAAATGTAAGTATGCATGTGTGCATATAACATTATATATATATATATATATATATATATCATATATATATAATATATATAATATGTATGTATATATATATATATATATATATATATATATATATATATATATATATATATATAGAATATATATATAATGTGTAACTGTATGTTTGTTGGTGGATGTGTGTATATACGCGTTTACAAAAACATACCCAAGTAAACAAATCACACACCAGAATCTGAATTAAACAACGCTAAAAATGCTGCAAGAAAGAGCCAGCATCATCACGTGGCCTTTGACATACTGTAATAATATGAACTTTCGCCTAAAGGGGACACACGGGCGAGGTCTTATTCAAATTACCCATTATTCATCAAGGTTTTGTTGCCCTGACAACCAATCCCATCTGACTGACTGCAAGGATGAGAAAAACCCGTATAAAGCGTGATGGATCCTATGAATGGAATCTTGGTATGCAGCGAGCGCTTGCAACTGCACTAACACTATGCTCGTGATTCTACAATAGAGAGAGAAGGAGAGAGAGAGAGAGAGAGAGAGAGAGAGAGAGAGAGAGAGTATATTTAAAGTTAAGAGCATGACACCATTTCGTCGAAACCTTCAGAATTGTTGGTTTAAAAATATAGTACAAAGAAAATCTAAGAATCTAACCATTTAGGCTGCCTTACGAACACTCAATCTTTGCAAACCATGTACTGGAGAGAACATGTCATCATATACTGAAACTGCGTTGTAATTCCGAGTAAGAAACTAAGTTTGAATTTGTTACAGAATCTGCAGTAATCAGTAACTTCAAGATGGGTCTAAAAATGCCACCTTCCAGGAAGACCACAGGATTTTGGAGACAACAGACCAACCTTAAGGGCAAGAAATGGAGTTCTTGTTTGGAAACACGTAAGACGAAGGTGGTATATTCTTCATTTCTCTTTCCTTTATTCTGCATTATCCTTTACTTTCCCGGTTCTCTCTCCTCTCTCTCTCTCTCTCTCTCTCTCTCTCTCTCTCTCTCTCTCTAAATAACTGCCACCGAAGCTGAATCTATGGGATCGTCCGAGTTATTCAACGCTACTTTTTTCATATTTACATAATAAATAAAACTGTGATATTTTCCCTGCTGTCACTTTTTTCAGTTTCGTTAATAAACGACGTTGAATGAAAACTGTTTCCAAAGTTCGACGAATTTGGCGCGAGTTTTTGGTGCGTCTGTTTAATTGATTGATCAAAGGTACTTTGGCCTAGCAACATCTGGGTCTTTTTCGTGTGTGTGCTTTGTATATATATATATTATATATATAATATATATATATATATATATATATATATATATATATCTATATATATATTGTGTGTATATGCACACACACACACACACACACACACACAGCATATATATATATATATATATATATATATATATATATATATATATATATATATATAGAGAGAGAGAGAGAGAGAGAGAGAGAGAGAGAGAGAGAGAGAGAGAGAGAGAACTATCCAAGTTTCCTTCTTGGAAGAAATGTCTCCTAAGATTGTCTTCTGTCCGTTTTTGTTCATATCATAAACAAAGGATGTGGGTATCTGCCAAAAATGCCCAGCTACTTCCAAACACACTGCCATCGGAGTATTTCTTAGATATGTTAACCGCAACATTATACATTTCAGGAAGACTATTATTGCTTTAATTACTCCCCTAAAGAGATACCTCTTAAGCATTTTATAAATATTGTCCAATATTCCATAGCAGTGACCAGCGCTGTCAGGTGTAAGTGCATATGTCACAAAGATGTTTTTAAAGTAATTATTGTACGGAAGCGATCTGCATGATTACTTATTGCTTAAACCTGCCTCCGCAAAACAAGGTCAGCCACGTAGGGGTGGGGGTCGTGCCGTCGGTGTACCTCATGCGGTGCACTGTAGGCATTACTTGAGGTTCTTTGCAGCGTGCCTTCGGCCCCAAGCTGCAACACATTTCGTTCCTTTTACTGTGCCTCCTTTCATATTCTCTGTCTTTCATCTTACTTTCCACCGTCTCCTAACAATTGATGCATCGTGTAACTGCTTTGACGTTTTCTTCCTGTTACATCTTTCAAACCTTCTTACTGGCAATTTCTATTTCAGCGCTAAATGACCTCATAGGTCCCAGGGCTTGGCTTTTGGCCTTAAATTCTATATTCAGTTCAAAACGAGGTCAGCCTAAGAAATCTTAAATGATAGCATTTTCTTCTAAAAAGAACACACACAAACATATATCTATTTACATATTTCCATATGAGAAAACTATTTCTTAGATATTCTCCTAAAAGACGAAACTAACTCATCGAATGAACATATAAAATACAACGATTCTATTAGATATTCCAATAAAAGACAACTACATTATTAAATATTCACAGAGAGAGAGAGAGAAAGAGAGAGAGAGAGATACAACTAACCCACTAAATATTCTCGTAAAACGCAACCACCGCATCAGATATTCGCACGAGGGATCATTATTATTCCGCCACGTATTCAAAAACCGCAGACAATTAAGAGAGGGAGGGAGACGCGTCCTCGAGCAGACCTTCGTGTCGTGACGCATTTCGACCGTCTTCTGTTTTCGCGATCTCTTGCCAGCAGCCAATCACAGCCGCAGGTGGGATTAAGTCAATTCCGCATGCAATCAAACCTCGGCGTCGTAAAGCTGCTGCTGCTGATGCTGCTGCTCTAAATATGAGGCGGTGCATAATGGAAGGTTATCATACGAAGATATATAATAAATAGTTTTCAGGCAGTAAAAGAGACTCCGGACTGGGATGTAATCACGACGGAATATAATTGTTTTGTTAGTGTTCGTGTATATGTATATATTTATTTATTTATGTATATATATATATATATATATATATATATATATATATATATATAATTGACTTGATTATTATATTATTATTATTACAGTATTATTTATTATTATTATTAGTTATTAGTTGATTGTTTTTGCTATTGCTATTGCTTATTGTTATTGTTATTGTTATTATTATTATTATTATTATTATATGATTTAATTGAGTATATCCATATTATTTATGTATATGATATATACCATACATACAAACAATTTATATACACAATATATATATATATATATATATATATATATATTACATATACAACAAATATGCATACATATTTGTATATGTAAATATATAATATTTGCATGTATGCATATGTATAGAATATACATAAATATGTATAAACTCAATTAAATCATATAATAATAATAATAATATAAAATAATAATAATAATAATAAATAATAATAATGGGAATAATAATAATAATAAATAATAATGTCAATTAAATCATAGGACGTGGCAAAACGCTTAGCTTGAGTCACTTGTCCTGGTAATTGAGGGTTCTGACACCCCCCGAAACATTTCGATGTCAATTCGCCTACGGTAGATATTGGCACTTTATCCGTACATGCCCTCTGCATAAATTTTGAATAGATCGTGCCCACGACACCGTAAAATGAGCCGGTGTTCGCTGAGGCGTTATCAAGTGTGAAATGGGAAAAGTTATTACAACTGCCGATCTTCCACTCATTCGCAATACCAGGATTTGAAATACATGATTATACTTTAATTAAGGCGCTTTTAAACGACGTGACACTCTGATTCTTCATTGTCTCCAGACTGGGAGGAGGAGGGGAGAGGAGGAGGAGGAGGAGGAGGAGGAGGAGGAGGAGGGGATGGCCTTTGTCGGGTGTCGTGGAAATACGTGGATAAATCTAAACAGCCATTAATAATGAGGTATAAATAAATGGGTATTAACAAGAATAAGATACCATTTCTAAAGACTGTTTGCTAGGGAGACGATTCATAGTTGAATACGTTACAAATAAGGTGCTTCATGATGTGGGACAAATAGATGGACATCAATGCAAATATGATACCATATCTAAACACGCATTGTTAGAGGAGGTTATTTACAGCCAAATACTTTTAACAATTTAAGGACCTGATAATGATATGAATAAATGGACATGAAAGGGACTATACGATACCTTTTCTAAACGCTCTTGGTTAAGGAAGGCGGCATTCACAGCTAAACACTTAACCGATAAAGCAATGCAGAAGCTCTGCACTCATTTCCTCATTACCTGACGGCGTGTGGGTGGGGTGTTGGGGGGGGGGGGGGGGTGGGTGACTATTGAAAGGAAGACACAGGGACACAAAATGAAGAGAGAAATTGCGACGCGGCATCGCCCCGGAGAGAAGCCATTCATAGATAATCATACATGAAATGGCAGAGCGGTATAGAATTAGCGTTTCACACGAGGATTCTATCATGAATTCCGAGCAACGCGGGAGTTTTCATTGTAATTAACGGGTCTGAAGTGCTTGGTCTCTCTCTCTCTCTCTCTCTCTCTCTCTCTCTCTCTCTCTAAATTTACAGCAGTGCATTACCTGCCTGCGGTATAATTCGTGTTCGGTACCTGTTTGCGTAATTTGCAGGCTTCCCAAAATTAGTTTCTTCACTCGTGGGCAATGCATATGCTGATTACCAACGTCAGTCAAGTGGGCTCTTTTTTTCGGGGGGGGGGGGGGGGTGGGGGGGTTGGTTAATTTTTTACAGGTATTTATAAATTCATACGGTTCGTTTACCTTTCACACGGAACTTATCATGCGGCGATAACACCTTCACAAAAAAGCATCGGGCAATGGCCATATTCATGCTATTTGCAGTGTTTTATGACAACGCTGAATAAATGTATTAAATTTATGGAGAGAGAGTTATTCCCGCACAAAAGTCCGACAGAAATAGTAACGCAAATATATTTACGATTCCATTTTTTTTATATTTTTATAACGGAACTGAATATTCTGATATGCCCTGGTATTTGCCCTTCCAGCCAAATTTCATATTTATTCATCAACTCGACATCTGATTCTTTTGTCGTATACCGGCTGATTTTTGTAAATCAAAACGCCAGCATAGTATATTATCCAAAACTCCTGGAAACTGTAAACCTCTACATCATTCTCCACTTAGGCGATACGAAAATATTCATGAATAAAGTGGGAGGTGCTCTCTTGACTGTAGTACTTGTTTTATCTATCCTTATCTTTAAGCACACGAGAAATTTCGATAATTCGCCACAGGCAAGGTTGATAGACGATACATTCTCCTTTTGAGAGACAAAAAGATGGGCTTGCTACAGTAGATTCACATCAACCGTGCATTTGATGCCTGGGCCAGTCCCTTATGACGATTCTGATTGGCTGTTGATAAGCCAATCACAGGGCTGGAAACTCTCAGTCTCTCTCGAGAGTTCACATGGGTAGGATCTATTTTCCACTTCTCCTGAGGGATCTACGTCTTTCGAAAGTATCCCTCAGGAGAGGTGGAACATACATCCTGCCCATGTAACTCTCTCGAGAGACCGAATTTTTCCAGCCCTGTGATTGGCTTACCAATCAGGAGCGTCGTAATTGACTGGCCTAGACATCAGATGCACGGTTGATGTGAATCTACTAAAGTAAAAATAGCAATGATAACAGTAGTCCATCCGCCTGTGGTGTTATCGCATGGTAACACTGCGTCCCGTGCTTTAAATAGTTCCGCTATGTGTAAGTTTTAGGTAAATAAAAGGATATCTGGGTGTCCTTTTGCAACTGAAAAGTGTTTTAATAAATTACTGTATGCGAATTACACCATTAATATTCGAAATAGGATATTATTATTATTATTGTTGAATGTAAGCTGAATGTAACTATCTAAAGCACGGGACGCAGTGTTACCATACGCAAACACCACAGGCGGATGGACAGATGAAAAAAAACAGAGTATAGTTTGGCGGTATGCGTAAATATTTATAATGTCATCTTACTTTTTCAGTAACGATGGCCTCTCTTAATTACTTTGAAAAGGAGAAAGAAAACGGAATTGTGATAAGTGATGACAACAGCATGAAAAAAAATCTCACACATGTCCAATCTATCGAAGCAGAAGTTTAGCACAGCTGAAACAAAGCAATTAATGGAGAATCCGGGTCCTCTATTCTTAATTTCAACGGCAAAGTCTTTAAATAAAGTTTTTCAAGAAGAAATTCATTTCTGAAAGGTCAAATATCATTTCAGCCAACGTGCAATGCAGCAATGTAATCAATTGCCGAATACTAAATGACAAATTTATTTTAAATAACATTTAAGTAGCTAAATTTTATTTAAGAACACATTCATATTAAAATCTCTGAAGAACTTTTTCAAGGACAGTCTTCGTTTCTTAAACAAGCAATAAAGGAATAAAGGAAGCTATAAAGTTTATTTTCCAAATAACGCTTTATCACGTGAGCTTGATTCCCGCACACTTACCTACCTACAATCCCAAATCCCTCTATAACAACTTGCTGGAGAAGCTCCTTCACGCGTGAATAACCTAAGTAAAGCTTCCCTCGAAGCTCAACGAAGCAGTCTGCCGAGTGACCGAATACTATCACTTAGCTCTCTCCCTAACCCTTCTTCTTCTTCTTCTTCTTCTTCTTCTTCTTTTTACAGTCCCGCACTTCAGTTAGCATTCACGCCTCCCTTCTTCACCTGCATTATTCTGGAGGATTTTTTTTCTTCATTTTTTCTTTACCCCTTTTCCACCGCGAACCTGATAGATCCAACAGAGCTCAAGTAATTCCCGTTAATCGATGACTTATTCGCTTCAGGTCCATTTAGCTTTCTGAAATTTTATTTCCAGCTCTCTCTCTCTCTCTCTCTCTCAGTCTCCTCTCTCTTCTCTCTGGGTATTGAAACAAAATTGGCACAAGCGCTGATTGCAGAAGAAATCGTTTGTTCATTAAGGGCACAGAAAGTTAACATACACTTATTACACACACACACCACACACCACACAACACACACAACACACATCCTTACAAATATATTAAATATATAATAATATATATAAATATAATATGTTATATGTCTGTTTGTTGTATGTTATGTAATTATTATTATTTGCGTACGTTTTATTAATGTATATACAATTTCTAATAAGGTTACTTATGATAATAATAATAATAACAATAATAAAAAACTTGCATATATAAGTACAATAATGCCATAGTGTACCACCGGTATAGCTTCTTGATAAAAAAATAGGAGTAAAGAAAGTGAGAGAGCTGTGTTTTGTTGGGAGCGATTTAAGGTAAGGTAGCTTGATGGAACAACGGAGGCCCCGGGTTTGCAACTTGACGCCTCGCCATTTGGGGTTTAAGCAGCGCGAACTGACTCCAGCATCGAAAGTGTTAAGTATGAGTGGGAGTTAAGATCCTCCGAGTAGAGTATTCGCTTTGTTTTGACTCACTTTGCTATTCTCACTTTACGAACACACTTCAATACCTTTTTTGGTACAGGTTCTTCACTCTCCGGCTGTAAATGGGTACCAGGCATAGGCTCTGGTTAGGATCAACAACAGGTGAGTGGGTCCCAGCGAATCTCAATCCCAGCCCGTGGTGGCTGGTCTATAATATGTATACTATAATATATATATATAATATAATATATATAAATTAATTATATAATATATATATAGATATAGATATATTATATATAATATTGATTGGTTTTCACATTATTAGAAATTAAACATCAAATACTTAATAATAAATAATAATATTAATAATAAATAATAAATAATAATAAAGAAACAATTCCACAGAATTTCGTTCAAATTGAAAGCTACAAATTTTGCACCTTTCTGAATTACATTTTTATCCTGATGAATCAATAACGGATTTATTGAAAAAAAAAAAAAACAAAAAAATAAAAACAATAAAAAGTGCTCCGAGTGAGAAGAATTTTATTCAATGAGACATCATAATGTCAATTGTATGTACCCATAAATAATTCGTCCACTAACACTATTTTGAGCACATGGGCTAATGAAATAATGTACACACAAGGATTTAACAGTGACACGAGTTTAAGATGATTAATTCATGCAGAAAGAGAATAATATTCCATTATTTGTGTTCTTATCAAAAACTGTTAAAAAAATACCTTTAAGGCGGGAAACATAAAGTCCCTGAATGAATAATTTTACACGCTTAAATTCTAGAATCCAGAAAACGTAAGAGAAACGGAAGATACTACAAAACATAGCTGATAATCTAGGCTGAAGGACCAGATAAATACGCCCTTGGGATGTGTGAAGTTTTAGCAGATCTCCTTTGTAAAAATCTTTATGGTATTTGTATATACAGATCTATTGGTTGATTGAGCTTCTTAGCACGCATAAATGAATGAAAAATGGGGTTTAATTAACACAGAAACGGACTTTTGTCAATAAGTTTGCCATAAAAGATAAAGGATGTATTTACAAAATGCATATATGTTCATGTTCATCAGCTGATTTTGTATAACTGATGGACAAAAAGGAAGTATTTCAAATGCAGTTCTCTCTGTTTGTATAGACCGAGTTTCATATAGTGTGATACCTGGCTGGGTTTCTTAATCATCTTAACCTGTTGATGGACAGAATACCCTACTCTTTCCAATCCTTGAACCCCTCCTTCCAACCCATAACATCATTCTTCGCCAACCAGGACTCCAGATGTCATAAGGGCCCCAGGCATGTCCGCTTGGAAAGGATTCCGTTAGTAAACTACCGGCTGAACTTTGAACAACGCCGCCGCGCTCAGTTTGGTTAAAAATCCCGAATTCCCAACAAGAAGGCCATTCTCAGGGTTGTCAAGAACCGTGAGGTTAATGACGCCAAGCTCAGGACGACGCATTATCAAAACAATCCTCGTCATAACGAAAACAATCGAATTGGCCTCTCGTTACGCTATATACGTTTGACGTAATCCGTTAACTATCCGAGCTCTCAAAAATACCACCTTAATTCGAATGATTACAAAAGGCATCTTGACGATAAAGTCGAACGGTTCCATGAATGGGAATGACTACTTTTATATATATATATTTATTATATTATATTATATATATAATTATATATATATAATATTAATTATATAATATTTACTATATATTAACATAATATATATTAAAGATATATAAAAGGGGTCCCCCCCCCCCCCCCCCCCCCCCACGTCACTTCCATTCTATTATTATTCTTTTATCTTTCATCATAATCCCGGGGCAGCTCTGCTTCTAACATTAACGCCATTTAGTGGGTTGAAGTGGGGGGGGGGGTTTAAGGGGGGTGTGGGCCTGTTGTTTACAGATCCATCCAAAAACATGAACCACCTGTTAGATTATGACGTTATACAATTGTTCTGGAAAAAATCTAGTCATTTAAAATTAAAATTTGGCTATACATTTCCATATATTTATGGTTAACTAGTCTGTCATCTTGGTATCACCCTTAAAACTATGGCCAATTTTGGTGAGATACGTTATGTTAACCAGCAGAGAAAAACACGGAATTTCTTTAATTGAAAGAATAAAAACCTATGACTGGAAATTTATATATATATATATATCTTATTATATTAATATATAATAAATAGATATAACTATAATTATAATATTATTAATATATATATATCTGCATTCCCTAAAAACATTTCCCTTGTTTGTAAGATTTATCGGTCTCCCTAAACTTATTAACAATTGAACCTCTCCCTTCATTCCTTTAATTTTTCTGTCTCTTTCTTCCCGTTCTCCTCGCCGAAAGATTTTAAAAACCAAGAAAAAGACAAGAACGAAGAAGAAGAAGAAGAAGAAGTAAAGAAAAGGGAAAAAAAGAAGCCAATAAAAGAAGGTCAAAGTCACTAACTTGACAGCCACGAAGGAGTACATCATTCATGCCATCAGAAAATTCGAGAGAGAGAGAGAGAGAGAGAGAGAGAGAGAGAGAATACTGAAGTCCTTCTTTACGTGCACCTGGATGACAGTACAGGTAGGCTGAGGAAGGCAATGGATGAGTAAAACAAGGTTCTCTCACCTTTAGGAGAGGAGGAGAGGAGGAGGAGGAGGAGGAGGAGGAGGAGGAGCGTGAGTGAAGAAGGTGAACATAACACGTATACGCACGCACACACCCCCCGATACAGGTGATCCCACCGAGATCTTGGAGGTTGCGAATATAGAGGGAAAGATCTTCAATAAAGGGGGTAGACTTCTTGGATGTCATTGCCGTCACTTAAGACAGAAAGGACGCGAGGGAACGCTCTCCTCTACTGCCAAACAGACAGAGCCTCTTTCTGTAATTCGTTACAGTCATGCGTACATGCACATATGCATATAAACGACAACATAGGTCGTTAGCAAGTTACAGGCTGGACATTCCAAGACGTTACTTATAGGTACACACACACGAACATATATATATATATATATATATATATATATATATATATATATATATATATATATATATATATATATATATAGATATATAGATATATATAATATAATATATATAATAATATAATATATATATAATGATATATATATATATATATATATATATATATATATATATATATATATAGATATAGATATACATAAATATATATATATACAACATATATATATAATATATATATATATATATATATATATATATATATATATATAGATAGAGAGAGAGAGAGAGAGCGAGAGAGAGAGAGAGAGAGAGAGATAGAGAGAGAGAGTGAGAGAGAGAGAGAGGTGGGGGTTAGCGGTGTATACACGCTGAATAAGTATCTGAGAGCTATGAGTATATTACGCAAAGAATACATGAAGGTTACTAATAACATCAAAAGTGAGTAAGTATAAAGTGGTTAAAAGCATCGATATAATTATTTTAATCGTCAGCGATCTCAGTCTCAAGTGGACAAATAAAAAAAAAAAAATATTACCGGAAAACCGTGGAAAACCTTCATCCGAAGCAATTATAACCTTAATCCATTCTTTATAGTGCTTAAGTAACCCGTAAAGATTTTTCACGGTCAAGACCTCTGTATTAAACATTCCCTCTAATATGTGGCCTTTTCCAGTACTCAAGATCCATTCGCTGTATTTGAATATGAATCAACTCGAATCACAACGATTCGATGACTGAACCCGGCCGGGGATAAATACTCTAGAAGAGGTTCTTCAACTACTCCACCCCCCCCCCCCCTTCTTCCCTAACCCCACCCAGCCCGACCTACTTCACCAAAAGATGTGGAAACTTTGAAGCTAATGGAACATTAACTTCCGTAGATAAATTCACCCTTCGGCCGCCGTAAAGTTACAAAAAAATGTGGGTGAAGTTTCGTAATGAGGTAGAACGATTCCGTTATTTAGGAGTTGTCCTATAAGGCGTTTCCGTCTGATTTCTTTCTGTTTCTTCCTACGCAGCCCTATAGTCCTCTCATTTCATCTCAAATTTTGCATATATTGACTCCAAATTTTTCTTTCATTTCCTTGGGCTTTCCCGATTCTTCCTAATCTATATTTGCAGATAAAAAGATACAATGTCTTCAGGATGGTTATGATCTACCCCGGAATCTATTTATACTTTTTGAGACTCTAGACTCAAGTTAAGTATATATTAGTTTACCATGAGCACTGAGCTGATTAACAGCTCTCCTATTGGCTGACTTTTCAAGTATCTATCAATTGAATTAAAACTGCAAGTCAAGGGACATGATTAAAAGACCAAAACATTTACCAAACAAAGAAGCAAGCGAATGCAAAACTAAGAAAAATTTAGTTCAAAAGTTTAATTCGATAAGTGCTTGAATAACAATTTATTCAATATAAACTGAACAATTATAAAGAAACATCAGCTGAATCATTAAGTAACTGACTTTCACAAAATAACCGGTCAAACTTGTAAATTGTGAACTCAAAGTGGACTTGAAAATAAAACAATTTAAACATACACGAGTGGAGGTTAAAAAAAAAAAAGAAATTCAACAGTGTAATTTCAACTCTCAACAATTCAAATAAACATCAAGCTAAGGCGCGTTCCTAAGAGCAGGCAAACAAGCGGAAAACGACCACGGAACAAAATATCAACAACGCGAAGTTTTACTAAAGCAACGCAAACACGTTGGATAGCGCATTGGCCATAGATACATAAATAAACTATCGGCGCACCTTCCGCATACCTTTTTGGTTTTCGAATGAGAAAGTTAAACCAAATAATTATCAAGGTCGAGTTATGCGGTTATTACGGCCTTCCGCGAAAAAAAAAGAAACAAAAAAAGTAAACACCTCTCCCACCCACAGGGGGACACTAAACGACATTCAACTCGTTGCGTTCAACGAGATACATAAAGAGGATGTGTTCATAAAGTTGCAGCCGCAACACGCTATCGTGGGGAATGATCAAATGATGGAATTTAATGCAGTCGTTCGATTTGAAATCAAGAGTTTTAAATCCTGGCGTCATTTTCATTGAAGCTAAACTTTTTTTTTAATATTACACAATCGATATTGATTCAGCAAATCTTTCCGAAAACGGTCTAAAGTTTCATAAGTAAAAATCTTCGTAGCTCTGAAAGTATTTCCATTTCATATGAATTTTAATATTAAGAGAACAGAAAATTGGCAGATAATGATATGTATTTCCTCTTTTGTATCAGTTCACTATTCCTGCTGGTTTCCAAGCTATGACACCTCTTTTCGTCAACACTAAAGTACTAATTCAATTTAACCTCTCTCCTCTCTCTCTCTGTCTCTCTCTCTCTCTCTCTCTCTCTCTCTCTCTCTCTCTCTCTCTATATACATATATATATATATATATATACCCTATACCTTACCAGTTCTCTTTTCTTTTCCCCAAAATAATATATGGCTATATAAATATTATATATATATATCTATATATATAAAACATTATATAATAATATATATATATACACATATATATATACATATATATATATAAAATATATATATATATATATACATATATATATATATATATATTATATATATAACATTATATATATAATATTTATCTATCTCCCAGTCCTGGTGTAACTGACATACTCCGTCATGCTAAGACCTGTCTAGGAACATATAATTCCTTTTACTGGAACACCGCTCGATGCTCAGTACCTAATTAAATCGGAAACATTCCAGACCGCCTGAGGATGAAGGGCGCTGCTCACGTTATCCTGGGAATCAATCCCCGTTTTTTTTTCTTTATTCCATTGTTTATTCCCGGGAAAATCTCTTTCTAACTGGCAAGGGATATTACAGATACAAAACGAATGAGAAAAAGGTGGGATAATATAAAAATATATATAAACCAAATGAAAGTTAAAGTTTACTGCATTATAAAAAAATTACGTAGTATGAATTTTTTTTCCTTAAAAAGGATGTCAAGTAGATAAATCACGTCAATGTATTGGTGTGGATGTTTTTACTCTATATTTTGGTGCTATTGTCATAGTTTTTCCCTTTCTAAAAGTAAATTTAAATAAAAGTGAAATCAACTCACACGCAAAACAATTCTAAAGCCTAAACGATTTACCTGTGACAGCTAAATATTTTTGGCCACAGTGGGAAATAAATGAAAATCCTAGCATACACGAATAAATACATATGCAAGTAATGACAATCGTCATCGCAGGTAAAGCTTTCACACGTGCCACTGTGTCTGTATATATATATATATATATATATATATATATATATATATATATATATATATATATATATATATATATATCTAATCTATAATATATATATATATATATATATATATATATATCTATATCATATATATATATATATATATATAGATATATATGTATATATATATATGATATATCATAATATATATATATATATATATATATATATATATATATATATATAATATATATATATATATATATAATAAGCTTTCAGCCTCGATGACGATTGTCATTATTTGCCCACGAATTTATTTGTGTATGCAAGATTTTCCATTTCTTCCCCACGTTGGCCAAACACATTTAGCTGTCCCAGGTAAATTGTCTCCGTTAAGAAAGCTCCTTAGTGATAATGTCTTCACTATGAAAATGACGAGACTCAAAAAAAAAAGAAAAAAAAAAAAAAATCAGGAAAAGTCCGTCCCATCTAATTAGACAGTGATATAAAAAATGCAAATCTCTACTATCGACGTGAAACAAAGAAACAAGCAACCAGCAATACTCCAGCTTACTGACGATAAAACTTTTTCCCACAGATATTCGTTCGCTTTATGCGGCGATAAACTAAGCGAAAAAGGTTGGGAAGTCGTAAAACAAAGATAGTAAATATTTTGCAGTAAGTCAGCGAACCTCATATCATTTTTCAGAGCGTTATTTGTACAGATTATTATTGTTCCACGGCAGAAATATTCGCTGGGCCCGGCTTCGCCGAACTTTTCAAAAAGTGGCGAAGTTTGGTATCAACTATTTAAGAAATACATCAGAGAGAACGGGAATGTGATATATATACGTATGTACATGTCACGTGAGACGGCAAGATATTTGGGAAAAATCTTAACAAATTTTTGTAGAATATCTAAACAGTTTTCCGAATAAAAGAAAAATTACTATTATTTGAGAAAAAAAGAAACTTCACTTTCGTTAGGCAACCAGATTGAAAAGAGGTGATCGCTTTCCTATATTATCTATAAAAACAAAAGAGAAACTATTGCACATTTAATCTTTATTACTTTGATTCTTTCGCCATCAACGTTCTTCAAGTTTTTTTTTAATATATATGATAAACCTTTAACGACAAGCAATAAAATCCTTTTCCATCTTTTGAGTCTTATGATATGCTTCCCAAAAAAAAGATCCACCCGGTTGTATCGTTTCCTTTATTGTTATGCCAGTCCTCTTTCCTCTTTTGTTATATAACCATATATATACTGCATACATACATACACATATACATACATGCGTACGTTCATACAAGCATAACTCGCATCTAAATCAAGAGAAAATCAACGGTCAGGCAACTTAGTGATCTGTTCCAAGCGGAGAAAACAGAAGCATTACCGTGAATTACAATATTCCATTTCACCTGAAGACGAAAATAAATAAATAATTGTTTTCCTGCCGCTGAATCAAATGGTTGGGGAAAATACAAAACGCTGTAGCTCGGCGGAAGTTCTACACGCGGAGATTTAGGGGTTGGGGGGAGGGAAGGAGTAGGAGGTGGAGGAGGAGGAAGAGGAGGTCAAGAGAGGCAGCGAATGGAATGGATCTTGGTTGAGGTGGAAACAGGAGAAAGGGTAAAAATACAAAAAAAAAAAAAAATAAAACAAGGGATAAAAAAAGTCAAGTGGAGTAACGCAGAGTTACAGCAAGAGAAAGTTGGACGTATTTTGTTATTATCGTAAATGATATATATGGAATTGTGGCGGCAATGCAAGAAGGGGATAAACAATGGTGGGGAATTCTCGAGAGAGAAGAGAGAGAGAGAAGAAGGGATAAACAATGGTGGGGAAATTCTGAGAAGAGAGACGGAGAGAGAGAGAGAGAGAGAGAGAAAGAGAGAGAGAGAGAGAGAGAGAGAGTAATGTTAGGATAAACACTAATTGGTAATTAATGTGGTGAATAAGACCTTTTTTGTGTATACATGCCTACATAATGGAATGGCCATGCATAAGGTTTGATTCTGTATTTCACCTTGAGATCTTAAAAAAAATAATAATCATTCCAGCAAACCTGGAACAGGAAAGGAATTCCGAAAAGGAAATTAAGGAAGAGTTATCCTGACCGATGTCACAACACGGCCTGATAATAGGAGAGACGGAAATAGTAGCTTTAGGAGAAAGTGAGATAGAGAATGTGGAATAATGTAATTTATTTACTAGTTGCAATTGCTGTACGATTAATTTCCATGATTTTTTAATTAAAATCACTTATTGTGGAACGCACATTCCGCCATGTGCCGCCCTGTATTCATGAACCCTGCACATGCAGCATGAACTATTACCTTCTTGCTTCTCTTGGCGCGAGCTGCACGCCCTGCAGTAGCTCTGTATATATTTACCCTTGTTTTGCTGCTTGGAATCAACCAATCTACGACTCGGGATATTATTTCTCCCCCATCCTGCAAATCTTTTCGTCTTCTAATGCAAGACATAACCCCCTAATCCCCTATCACCATGGAGCAGTGACCGAAAAACCATTCAGCAATGTTTCAAGGAACACCGGAATCAGGCATTCAAAACCCAGCCGCCATTACCCCTCGGTCGCCCTTTGGATTTTACAGTGCTAGGCTAGTGCGGTGCTTTATGATACTGTTCAATGCAGTGTTTTGTGTAGTTGCCCAGTGGGCAGTGTAATGTCAGGTGCTTTGATTTTGAGGTGGGTTGTATTTTTTTCTTGTGACCTTGCCCCAGCTCTAACGGGTACCCCTTATTTCCCATACCCAGCTACAAGGATCCAGAGCCTCGGAGGCACTCCACTCACGCTCATCATATTGCCATACACCTGCCCGAGGTGCCGGAACTCCATTTTTTCAAAACGGTCGAGTGGTCGCTCCACCCCACTCCCCACCCGACCCGCCACCCCCCAGGAGCCCACCCAGCACATCTTCACCGCCTCCTGCCAGTATTCCGCCGCAACAGTTTGCAAGAATTATTGTTTACAGTAAACTTTTTTAACAAAAAAAACTGTAGAAAAGGTCTCCTCATCGTTCTTCTCTTCCGTTTAAAACTGCAGGTTGAACATTGCAGAAAACTGTTCATAATGGCTTCTGCTTCACATCAAGACGAGCCTGGGGGTATATGGCCAAAACACGACCATGGACCTCCCTGAGGACCCGCCAGTTTGCCTTCACACCCAGTATCACCAACAGACCGTCCGAACCCTTCCAGGTTTTACATCGCTGGAAACCCCACCTTTGCTTCTCACCGCACCTGAGTATACCACCTCCCACAGCTCCAAAATACGGATGTTAAGGGCTCCTAATCAAGTTACCTTGGCGGGGAACTCTCGACAGGCCGAGTTGGCGTTGCACGTCGGGAGAGAGGAAGAACAACGTCGGGGTTATTTTGAAGAGGAACAACGTCGGTCACGAAGAGGATCTACGCCGCCAAGAGGACAACTTAAGAAGAGAGGAGGTAAGCTCAACGTTTCACCGCATTGTTTGCAGCTACTTACGCATCAATTCAGCCCAGCAGCAAGCACACCAGCGGACTTCGCAACAACTTCCCCACACAATCCGTACAGTGCCATCGGTCCAGCCCAAGCCACCCACCCCCACAGAAAGCCATCGCCCAGACCCCGCCGCCCTTACGTCCTGAATGCCAATACCAAGTGGTTCAGGGAATGCGTAGAGCTGGGATGGGACTGACACAGTTGGATGATGGTGGGACTTAGGGACATTACCGACCAGGAAACCAGATGGATACAGCTTCGTTATGTGCCTCAGCCTGGAGAACCCAAAGAATACTCGAAACACACGCCTCACGTACTCCACCAGACACGGATCGGAAGTGGTTTTGGACCGAAGGTCTTGAATAATTCTCCAGGAACACATCAAGAACCTTGCGGAATGAAGCGCTTACGACCGCAGGGACCTTGCTCCTCACCTGCAAGCAGAGGGCAAGGGGAAAGCTTCAGCCGACTTCTTCTACGTCCAGAACTGAAGCACGTAGCAGAAGGAAATCGACCGTCTGTCCTGGCCATTCTGCGGTGTTGTGAGGAAGGACCTCGCTGAAGATGATCATTATCATGGGATATCAGAGACGATGGGGCTCACTCAGAAACTTCATTGCCCTGGACGCTGCAGCTTCATTGGCCAACCATGGTTAACGAATGTCGCTCCTATGAGGCCCCACCGGTACAGCCACTACCGCCTACGTTGCCCCGTCCTTCTAAATTGTGGTGGCCAGTCTCCAGTATAGAAAAAAATCAAAGGACCTGGGCCAACAGGGTTCCTACCGTCGCTACCAAACCCCTAACAAGGACACTTTATGCCCGTCCTGCACAAGGAAGCACAGCTCCAACAGGAAATGGGCCCAGCCAGCGACAGTGTATGTTGTTAAACTGTGGCTGCAAAGGACCATGGCGCATGACCCCAAAGGCCCAAAGGCCCCGCCAACAAGGCCACCCGATGACAACCTGCGGCCGAGTGGGCGGGCCAACTATGACAAGTACTGCCGTCAGCAGATGAAACGGCCAAGCAGGGCGGCCCGCCCAATGCCCACGCCCCCCGTTCTAGCAAGACCCTCTAGCTGTCGCAAGGGTCGAGACTCCTTCTTCATCAAACTGACCTCCTCACCATCACCTATATCCCCCCATCCGCCCTCACCTAAAGGGGTCAGGGGACATCCCGAAGTTAAAATGATGGCTGCCCTGATACATGGAGCTGAATTGATTCAGTGAATGGGCCCCCAAGCACTTGGAACTACCTTGCGCATTCCCAGGACTGAGGCTACAGCCATCCTGCAAACACAGTGGGACCACCTCACGGGCAGATGGGTCAAAGATGACACCATACTTTTAGGGAAAACCCTTAAGGCCACCTTGTCCTTGGCCAAACTGGTCCGCCTCGCCACGATTCAAGTCCACGAACGCTGTTCAGATGCCACCCTCCTGTCCTATGCACTTTGCAAGGAGTTTGGCCCATCATCCTTGCAGACTTTTCCGCGGCCCACCCATCCTAACCAGGTTCACCCACGTTAATCGATGGCAAAGGAGCTACCCCCTGCAATGCTGAATCACGACCCCTGCTGAGGCCCGAGGTTATTTCTTATTAGAAACCTTTCAGGACGTACTCGTGTCAAAGGAAGAGCTTAAAGCAGCTCCACTGAGGCCCGATGACCCGGCCCCACCATCCGCAAAATTCCAATCCCCCTTAAGGAAGACGCTGGGTCCCTTTTCGCCATCCACACCCCAAGGCAGATCACCTACGCTTTTTCCGCCGAAACCTTGTCCAAGAATGAATTAGACTCATTGGTACAACAGGGAATCATTAAGCCTTGTGGAGATGAGGCCATCGGAATGGGTGCCACCCCTCTAGTCGTCGTTTCCTAACGGCCAAGGGAGTTCGAATCACAGTGGCATGCTCACGAAGCTGACAACGCCACAACGTTCTCCCTGTCCAGCCCACCCTTCGCCCACGCCCGAGACTGCTGTCCGTGCTGTCCGACTCCCCACCGCCAAGTTCTTTCACGCCCACCGGCGGACGCTCTGACATGGCTACTGGCAGAATGGAACTAGCAGAAAAGGAGGACCGCAACCGTCACCACTTTCATTACCGCCCTTATGGACGCATTCCAGCATTGCCGGGGTACCTATGGGGCTTCGCTGCCACTGGTGATGCCCTATTGTTACCGCCGCGGCGACCATAGCTTCGGAAAGGCCGATGAAGAAAGTGTGTCCAAGGTTTGTTTGATGACAAATTCTCATCTTCGACGGATGACTTACTGACACCCTACCTACCAAGGATCCAACGAATTGCTCACTTCGCCCGCTGGCCGCAAAAAATGGTCTATCAAACTCCAACAAAGAAAAGTTCAACATGTGGCAGAAGACCAGAGTGAAGTTTCTGTGGCTTCACCCTTTTCCGAAAGAAGGGAATGCTGCTGAACCCAGGACGGAGTGGCTTGTGCCTCTGCAAGAACTTTTCCCTACACCTAGCCAACCTGACGGACTTAACTTCCTTCATGGGATTAGTAACCCAGTTGGCAGAGTTTTCACCCCAGATATTTGCCCTGACAGACACCAGTCCCCTTCGACCAACTCGATGAGCCCTAAGCGCTCCTTTTTCTTTGGACACCTGGACAATGACGCCAGGCCTTACACAAAAACGGGTGAAACAAGCAACTTTCAAGTCCACTTTCAAAGCCCGCCTGGTTCTTGCGTCTTTTGGCCCAACCCCAACCTGGCCAAGCCATTCTCCAGACCTGATTGCTATTAGCCTCTATGGAGTAGGCTACGGCTCTCCTCACCAGGACCATGGATCTGGACATCTTCCGAGGTAGTCCAGTGTGGATCCCGCTTTCCTTCGCAGACACGCCGTAAACAAGTGGTATGCAACCAATTGGAACTGGAGATGACTTGCAGTATCTTGGGAGGCCCCTCCACAAAGTGCTGCCCTATACCTCAAAGGACTGCCAACCTTCAACCCTGCAAACGGACCATCGCCCATTGGTTGGCCTATCATCAACAGCGACACGCTGAGGACATGGTTGAAAACCCGAGGCTCCAGCGAAATCTGAAGAAGGGCGCAATGTCGCAATATCAAGTTTACTGCAGTATGGCCGCCGCCGGCAAGTCCTCTATGCATCCCAGATGGCAACTTTATCGTGTGGCACCAGTCCAGCTTACCCCACCTCTGAGGATATTTGACTGGCTGCGCTGATGGTAACGGCACATGTCAGATCTGTCATCAACGCTACAACAGCTTTGCCCATGGACAGAGGATTGCCCCAACCATGACGAACCGACCGGACACCTACCAGGACATGTCGATAGCATGCACGGAGGCCGACCCCACCTACGGTATTCGCCTTCGTGACTGCATCAGTTCTGGGCTTTCCACGAAATCGCCGAACGACCTACATGCATCCTTATTCAATCCACAGTACTGGAAGCTGCGAGCAAGACCCCTCTCTAACGATGGCAACCTCTGTTGCTCTATGGGGCAAGAATACATAGTTCCTGCAGCTCTACGTCGTCCCACAGCACTCGCCAAGACTCCATGATAGTCCACCGTGGTGTCGAGTGCCTACCAAACGTCTGGGGCTCGACAAAACCGCCTTCTTTGGCCTGGGAGAGACTCTGGACATCGCCAAACACCGTCGCTGCCTGCGAGCCGTGCCAAGTCCTGCGTCCCCAGCCAACAACGGGAGCCTCCTCCACAACGACAGGGACTCATACCATCCAGGCCCTTATTTGAGTCGGTATACGGCGGACCTTCCTTACCAGGTAGCTGGGAAGTCCTTTTCTTGTAGTCCCGTCGACCACCGCCTCTCTGGTCTGGCCTGTGGTTGGTCCCTTGCCAAGAGGGTGACACCTACTGCCTCCCTTCGGACCATACGGCACTTCTGCCGCTACCTTCCAGAAGAGGTGGGTGTTTTTCCTTACGCCTGAGCATCTGATGGAGGACCTCAGTTTACCAGCCCAGCAAAGAATTCGCCGACTTCACAGAACGTTGGGGGGTGTACATCCACCATCACCTCCGTCGCCACATTACGTTCAAGGTCTGTCAAGCAACTTGATCCTCAAAACGGCCCACCCCAACAAAGGAAACATTGGACTGCGAGGATTTTCGATCGTGGTCTCCTTGAGTTGATAACAAACAACCCAACCAGTCTGGTTGCTCTTCCCTGCCCAGGTACTGTATGGTCACCCGCTCCGTTACATGTGGTGCCTGCCACCACCTCCCAGGTCATTTCACCAGAAGCATGTTGGCAGGAAAATGGTCCATGACTGCGAAACCTGCCGAAGCCGCTGCCAGGAGCTGATCAGGTGCAGCGCAACTATGAACGCCCCCACGCCCCCGCCCCCAGGACCAGGCTTAAATGTGGGCCAACATGTCCGCTCCTCCAGGAACCCAACCAATCCCACCGATTGGGTAGCACAGTTGGGATTGTCATGGGTGGTGCAAGGATCACGCGGAGTAACGAGATTCCGTCTCCCGAGTGGTTCGAGTGGGTTACCGTCGGAAACCGTTCGCTTCCTATATCCACTGGCCCAGGCCCAGTCAAGTTTCCCCTTGAAACTCTGGATCGCCCTGTGGTCCTATAGCCCAGACATGGAAAAGTCATCATTCCCATCCAAACGCCCCATCGCAGGTCCCCAAGAATTTGAACATGGCACCCTACATAAGTTTCATATATCTACAGGAATTTGTTTAGTACGTTCAAAATACCTTCTTTGAACGCAAAAGGGGAAGGGGAGGTTGTGGAATAATGTATATTTTTGAAACTATGCAATTGCTGTACGATTAATTTCCATGTATTTTAATCAAAAATCAACTTATTGATGAACGCATCCCGCATGTTGCCGACCCTGTATCGATGAACCCTGCACATGCGCATGCTACTTCTTTCTTGCTTCTCTTGGCGCGAGCTGCCCACCCGGCCCTGCAGAGCCTCTGTATATATTTTATCTCTTACCTTTGCTGCTTGGAAATAAAACCAATCTACAGACTCGGGATATTATTTTGCTCCCATCCCTCGCAATCTTTCTTTCTTCTAATGCAAGACAATACCCCCTATCACCAGAGAAGAAGGGCACAAAAATTTATATATAAGTATATATATACATAGTATATATAGATATATAATATATATATACGATATATATTATATATAGTATCATTATATATACTATATCAAGGGTATAGCTCGGAGCCTACAACTAAAGAAACGATTAAAAAATTAAAAATTTAACTTGTTATGTTTACACTTATTTACAAAATATTTTATAAGGTATTATATATATTTATAATAATATATAAGATTATATATATATATATTTATATATATAATATACTATAATAATATATTGAAAAGTGTAAAAACCAAAAAGATTACAATAAGACGGTATTTCCCTTTAGTATCTCTATCCCTTTTCAAACAATATACATACGTACATATTCCTGTGCATGCACATACTAATAAAGATCCTAAATGCATATAAAAACAAAGATTCATCACGGCAGCAGGTGAGTATATCCTTCTAATCCGATAAATTCGCGTTACAACCAGAACATTACCCACAAATATACTTCATGAGGCCAGAAAACTTGTTATTGCTCGTAATGCTCCTCCCTCTGTCTCCCCAGATGATGCTACGAGAGCCATGAACTTCCCATCCTTTTGTTTCGACATTACTGGAATGCTGGAATACTGTTCCTTTGCTTGGATGTTTCTGTTTGCAGCTGCCTAGTGTTTGGTATGAAGTAACTATGTTGTTTGTTGATTGCTTTCTCAACTCAAAATTAAATTGATTGCGTGTGGAGGGAATTTTTGCTTGGTTTCAAATCAACGTACGCTGCCATAGATTATGTTTGAATAATTTGTATATGGACGACATCGTTTAAATTTTTTTTTATCCTGCGTAGCTAACGGCGAACGACGGATTAACATGATGACCTTTGCTAGAATCTGTCTCTCTTTTGTTCTCTGTTTTCTTACCTTCAAGAAATATGTCATACAGACCATGTCTTTCTACCATTACATGTATTATGTATGGAAACGCATATTTACATATGATTACAATTCACTGTCTTTACTCGTAATTAGCATTAAAAAAAATCAACTGGCCAAAGACCCATTTTCATCCGGTACAGGCAACGGGGCAGGCCAGTGACAATGATAATGGCTAAGAATTCAAATGGTCATACACTTCCAACAAGAAAATTAGGTTGTCAGCCACACTGTCCTCTGGCTAAATATATATATATATATATATATATATATATATACTATATATATATATAAACATAAATATATGATATATATATATATCCATAATACATATATATGTATAGATATATATATATATCATATATATATATATAGATATATATATATATATATATATATATATATATATATATATATATATATATATATATATATATATATATATATATATATATATATATATATATATATATATTTATAGTGTGTGCACACCTAAAAAAAATCAATCCTTAGCATACTATTCCTGCATTCCACTTCTCAACAAAAAAATTAGGCTGTCAGCCGTACTGTCCTCTGGTTAAATATATATGTATATACATATATATATGTGTGTGTTAAAAAAAACAGGGAGCTGATTTGAGTCACGCTTCATGACAGCCTGAGCGAGACACAACATCACTTGCCCAAATGTCTCTTAAGAAATCTCCCTGAGCCTCATTTCACAAAAATAAAAAGAAGTGGGCATGGCAAATCTAAGTTATTGAGGTAAATGCATTCAAGGTAAATGCAAACCCGATTCCAATATGATTCTCGGGGTAACGACACAGATACCTCATGAACTACAAGACAAAACAACAACAAAACTCCCTCCAAAACATGACAGACTATTGAAAATGAAACATGACCTGAGGGCTGACTTAACATTTCAAAACAGAAACGAAAATGAGTTACTGATAGATTTGTGGAAGTAGTAATAACGTCACAACGGCCGCAGGACGCTACGACCTCCCAAACCGAAATGAATGGATTTGTACATGTAACATGGCGTCAAACGACTGAACTGGAACAGAAGGTGACCATAAACCTGCCTATTTATGGGTAACAAAATTCATAAAAATGATTTTAAACGGTTGACTCATTAAACAGCATTAATCTACAGTTAGCAGGATATATATGATTTGTTATGCATAAATGTGTTAATTTATATGGCTCACGTTATGAATACGGGAAATTTATTATTTAAATGCAGTACTTAGCCACTCAATACATCACTGAAGGCGATACACCCCACCCTCTCTCTCTCTCTCTCTCTCTCTCTCTCTCTCTCTCTCTCTCTCAAATACTGAGAGTGCTTGAAACCCTCCTGCCAAATGAAATATTCAAATATTTACTTAGGGGGTGAAAATAGCTAAAAAAAAAAAAAAAAAAACACTGGACATGTCAAGCTCTATCCCTCTGAAAATTACTCCGGAAAAATCACAGCGCCTATTAAAATAATCTGTCGCAATTTCAGCCTCCCAGATAGTCTCATGTCTAAACACACACACACACACATACAAACGCACATACACACACGCACACACACACACACACACACATATATATATATATATATATATATAGATATATATATATATATATAGGTATATATATATATAGATTGAATCTCCCGACGAAGAGAACCAGATACCATCAGCGCTTAAGACCCCTAAATCTTCTGTGTACGCAAAGGGCCACGGAGTAGGAACCTCGACCACAATCCTGGCAAATAATCGATGAAGATATATGTATATGTATACATACATATATATTATGTATGTATATATAACTGAAATATTTATAGCTATGATTCTATACAAAGGAAGGAAAAAAGTGATGTTTCAGTATCGTAAACATATCAAGATAAATTTATCGACTGATATGCCAAACCTAACATTTCGGACCTATTACTATACCATAACATGAAAGCGAGAACTCTTTATAAGAACGATGCATGATATAGTCATGTCCACTTTTCCACCCTCTGGAGATATAATATATATATATAGATATATATATATATATATATAATATATATATATATATCCAGGCGAAATTCTATCAGCCCGAATGGGCCCTGAGGCATTTGATTGAGAATCTCCCCCTCCCCCCTTCAGGATCTTGAAAAGATGATACTTTGTAACAACTCAAATCCGCAAGGGAAGGCATTGTGTCCTCCCTGTTCAGCTCTACAGCGGAATTGTAAGGGGAAAAGTTCAGAAACGATTTTCTCGGTAAATGTATCTATCATTGCGCCTGAGTTTCTCTTTGGCCTCGCTGTAACTCGTTCTATTCCTTGCCATTGATTGATTTTTTTTTTTTTTGTATTCCTTGCGATTTGTTATTATTATTTTTTTATTCCTTGCTACTGATTTTTTTTTTATTGCTTGCGATTACTTTTTTTTATTCCTTGCGATTTTTTTTATTCCTTGCGACTGATTTTTTTTGTACTCCTTGCGATCGATTTTTTTTCTTTGCGATTTTTTTTTCTTTCTTGTATTCCTTCCGATTGATTTTGTTTTTTTTTTTGTATTCCTTGCGATTGATTTTTTTTTTTTTTTTTCTTTTTTTGTATTCCTTGCGACTGATTTTTTTTTGTATTCCTAGCGATTTATTCTGATTTTTTGTATTCCTTGCGATTGATTTTTCTTTTTTGTATTCCTTGCGATTGATTTTTTGCGTGTATTCCTAGCGATTTATTTTAATTTTTTTTGTATTCCTTGCGATTGCTTTTTTTTTTATTTCCTTGCGATTGATTTTTTTTTTTGTATTCCTTGCGACTGATTTCCCTTGGCATTGATTTTTTTTATTATATTCTTTGTGATTGATTTTTATTATATTCCTTGCGATTGATTTTTTTAATTCCTTGCGATTGATTATTTTTGTATTCCTTGAGATTTATTTTCTTTCTAATTCCTTGCAATTGATTTTTATCTATTTATTTTTTTGTAAGACCGTTTTAAATTTGGAATTGGCCTAAATCAAACGATAATTTACTTCTATTAATACCGATGCATTACGGATCCTTAAAACACGCATATTTTGATATTTCTTGAATATCGATACAAGGCATGAATGCTCCCGAACATAATATCAACAAAATTTCTAGAATAAATCACCTTCATAAAAATATGCATTCAAGTACATTCGTCTTTAAACTGCTGTAGTGAAGACATCAACCTCATGGCCTGACCATTATTTTCCATGATTTTATCCGTCTTCTTAACTGTAATATTCAAAAGGTTATACACCCGCATTTCCTCTCTTTTAACTGTCAGGTCTTGAAGGTTTAGTAAAAACAAAATAATAATAAAACTCGCGTCATTCATAACGGAAGCTGGTATTTGAAATGTCCGGGGCTCAATCCATGCTCGCCACCTAACCAGTCGGCTCGGAACCTTGATGCTACAAAAGGACATCTGCAGGAACTTGTTATGAAGTAGAACAATTCCAGATTTCCAGGAGACCCAAGTGTAAAACTGGAATGCTTTAGAAAGCTTAGCTTATAAACAAAACATTTCAAGGAACCCTACCTCCGAGAAAAGAGCATCCCAAGAAGATTGGTTCTTGAGAAGAATAGTCCTGTGGGTCTTAGCACTTAAGCAGAACAGATCTACGAAACTTAGTTCGGAAGCGAAATTGCAAGATGGGCAGCTCTTTGGCGGACACCTTTGTCAGAACAGCTCAAGAAGAAGCAGCAATCTTGCTTTTTAGAACAGTTGTAGGGGCCTTAATCTTTAAGCATGACAATGCTCTTCCCCCACCCCCCCAAAAAATAAAAACTCATATCTCTTGAGCAAAACAAACCGGTCGATGAAACTTAGTTCTTGAATAACACACCTTCGGCACAATTAGTCACTAAGAATTGCCATTAGATGACAATTCATAAAAAGCCTTTCAGAAACTTCTAGAAAGCAACAATCCAGTTCATTGACATCCCTCTTCACATCGCCTCCCCCCACCCCCCGCCACAATAATTGCACATAGATGACCAATCAAAATAAATAAATAAACTAAATAAATAAATAACTAAATAAATAAATAAATAAATAAATAAATAAATAAATAGAATAAAAAATTCAGACTTCTGAGGAGTAACAAACCAATCACCGGTATCCACCTCCCCCCCACCACCTCCCCCCCCCCCCCCCCCCCCCCACACCCACAATCCCTCCCAAAGTAATTTGTCGGTGCCTTGCATCCGCGTCTCTCTCTTTTTATTTTTTTAGTTTTTCCTTCTGAGAGAGTTTATGGGTTCCAGATTTAACTGGAATAACCGGAAGGTGCACATTTTCTCATTTCCATGCCCGTCGTAAACCGGCTTCGGCAATTCCCCCTTTCCCGAGGTCACCTCACCTCGCTCGCCTCCGCCAGCGTTACTCTACGTAATGGGATATATTCATGACTCCGTAAAGGCCGACATTGCTTCCGCGATGTAATATACGTGTATATATATGTCTATGTATATATGTATATGTATATATGTGTGTATACATATTGTGTATATATACGAGTGCAAATCCGTGCTGAGTTTGACACACATATTTGTAAATATAACAGTGTGTGTGTGAGTATATGCAGAAATGAATGCGGAAAGACACTGCGAATATATTATAAACAATTATAGCAATAAAACTGTGAATATACTATAAACAATTAAAGCAATAATAAAACTTTTATAAAACTCAATGCTTAACATTTACACTCGATAGAAATAATTTTGACTACAGCGAAAACTTCAGTATTGAGGGAGCATTAACATCCATTAGTTTATTGGTGTATAATGTTTAATTCTGGTTTGGGAAAAATATTTGCATCATTAAAACTCAACTGGCTTAATTGCATTCTAGTTGTCCTGCCATCAAAAACATTAAAGGACACTGCTGCCAGAAATTTCATATTGACGGTATATTTTCTCAAGTTCCAAGACAACAGTCAAGTATATTAAAAATATAATAACAAAGAATTTAGGCCATAGGCCAAGGACTGGGACCTACGAGGTCATTCAGCGCTGAAAGGAAAGTAGACAATAAGAAGGTTTGAAAGGTGTAATAGGGGGAAAACCTCAGAGTTGCATTATGAACCAACCAACTGCTAGAGAAGGTGGAAAATCAGATGGACGAAAGAGAATATGAACGGAGGTGCATTAAATGGAATGAAAGAGGTTGCAGCTAGGGGCCGAAGGGACGCAGCAAAGGCCCTTGAGTAATACCTACAGTGCACCACATGAGGTGCACTGATGGCAAAAACCTCCCCCCTACTCCTTACAGAATTAATTATATCAATGACGTCTATAACAGTAAAAACATTTTCAGCCTGATACAATAACCACAAACCAATTTCAATTCGTTACAAAAATTAAGAAGTTCGCTGCCGGAATTAGATGAAATTAATAATATATCATTTCCACTATAATGGCGATGACTCAATTTTGATAATTAAATGCCAGGTCTGACTTATGCGATACATTTCGCTTCGCTCTAATGTCTGATGTTCCTTGCAGCATGAATTCAGTAGTGATTATCTGTAATTACAAAATAATGGCAAAGATCAGTTCATATTAACACTGTCAGACTACGCATCTACGATCGCCCGGTTCTGACCTTTTCATCTTAAGGTCGCGTTTTGAGTCATGGTCAGTCGGGTCATCGTCAGTTCATTAGTTTAAAGATAGGTGGCAGCTCTGTGTGGGAGTTACACGATGCTGTGTACAAACAGAGAAGACACGACCAACTAAAAGGAGTTGGTTATCGAAGACGAAACAAGAGAATTTAGAAGCCAGTAACAATAGACGACCAACCAAAGGAGCTGGTTATCATAGATGAAATAAGAGAAGAATTTAGAAGACAGTACCAATAGACGACCAACCAAAGAGACTGGATCTCAAATATAAAAAAGGAGGAATAGGAGGACACCGAAGAGACCGTGACAAAGTACCACCTATCTTCGTCAACTTCTGATTAATCTTTAGAAAAAACAGTCACTTCTTAAGACAGGGACCGGAGCATAAATCTCTACCCCTCCCTTTTTTTAAGCCTCCTGGAAGATGATGAACTTCTTATCAACTCTACAGTCTACAGGAATCTCAAAGAACACTCTCAAACCGACTCCTTCGTTATGTACAAAAAATCCCTAAGTAATCGTGTGCTTTTAAATGCGTAGCCAGGACAACTTTCGTCCTATTTTCTTAAATATTTCGCCTTATGAAGACTTTGAGATCTCATTGCCCCATGAACGAACAATAAGAGAAACAGCGTATTTATCGCTCGAGCGAGGATTACATTCGAGACTCGATCTGACGATAAAGTCTGCGGAAGAAATGAGATAAGATGAGTTAAGAGTATGTTGTTACTGAGGTCCACTACTGAAATGACTTTCATATGTATATTACAAATATCTTCTTATGAAAAGAGGCATTACCGTATACCAGTGACTTCAAGAATACAACTAAGTATATCTACGGCCTTCGTCTGCGATTCTATTGATGCCGTTACAAGGAATGGTCACAATGTTCGTCCTTTTCTCTTAAAACTAATCTATGGATGACACCAAAAGCGAAAGAAACATTGATTATTTTTTGTTGGAAAGCTGCCCTCATTATCTATATTGATATCGCCTCCACTACTTATTTGTACACCCCCAGAATAAATGTTCTAAATTATGACGTCATAATGTAAAGTACGTAAGTACGAAGTCATGGGATATGAGTGAAATATAAAACACACTGGTCGGTTTCAGACATCCTCCTAACTTCCTGCCATACATCATACGAAGAAAGAGAGAGAGAGAGAGAGAGAGAGAGCACCACTTCGACTATAAAGCACCTGTCAGCTGTCAGTTCCGAGTCCATCATTCATTAAAGACTTCTCCCATAATTTTAAAAGTTTTTAATAAGATTCATTCTATTAAAAAGTGTTACCCGGAGTTGACGAACCAAAGACCGGGCTACGAGAACCGACTTACTTACAAAACGTTTTACTTTTGTAGAAAGTAAAAAAACGTAGAGGGCACACACACACACACAAAACAAAGGCACACACACACACACAAACACACACACATATATATATAATATATATATATATATATATATACTATATATATATGAATAATTATCACATCACCGTGATTTATATAAATCATTCGAGCTTGCAAATGTCCTTTAATATTTAACGTCACTGCCGGCCCTGATTTCGTTCCTGTCCGTGGACGGTGGCCTCCGATCCCATGAGGTACGAAATTATTATCAACTAAAAATTCCCCGCGGCTACATATATGAAAATATATCAATTTCCGAGGTAGAGCGAATTAGATATTAAAGGACATTGCAGCTCGAATTATATATATATATATATATATATATATATATATATATATATATATATATATATATATATATATAACAAGCATCAAGCCACCAAGCACTACAAATGTCCTTTGATATCTAATTCGGAAGGATATATATATATGTATATGTATATATATATATATATATATAGATATATATATATATATATATATATATATATATATATATATTACATACACACACATATAATATATATATATATATAATGTATGTATATATATATATATATATATATACATATACGTATATATATAATATATATATATACATATATATATATATATATTATATATATATATATATATATATATATATATATATATATATATATATATATGAAAACCTTCGAATATTATGCCACATGTAACCCATTTACTATCGAATCCACTTTACTTTGGGATAAGCTACAACAACCACTGGGCATTGTTTATGAAATATCCTACCACCATGACAGCAGGGATTCGAACCTGGAACGTTTAGCGTTGGGAGCGGGGTGACAGTGACCTTAAACATTCAGCCATCCACATGCCTTATTAATAAATTATCATCGCTTTCTCCAAACTTCTCCCCCTGAAAGCAACACGCTCGAATTCCGGTGGGTGGGTGGAAAGGAGGGAGGGTGGGGAGAGGGGGGGAAAGATTCATTATATATAAATCCCTTAGCGTCCAACTTACTTCCAAAGTAATGTTAATTCAATATTAATGACTACTTGCGTCTTGATAATCTAAATCAGGATATTATCATGTGTACATTTACCACCTTTCACACAATAAATATATTATACATATAGGAACATATATATGTATATAGTATATGTCTATATTTCTATATTTCTATATGTATATATATGTATATATATATATATATATATATATATATATATATATATATATATATATATATATTATGCATACATATATTTACATGCGTATGACTGAATTACCCGGGATGCATAAAATACTACTGAATAATCTGCGACCATTTTTTGAAAGCGATAGAATTATCACGATTGCAGCATGCACCAACGAGAAAAAAAAATATTTTGCAAAGTGCTGTAAGCCAATACCCCTTTCATTAATGGAAGTGAATTTTATTTAGGAAACGCCACGATGCACCAACATTTGGCGCTTTAAAAACGAAATTCACTTATGTATTTTCACTTTTAATTCTGCTCCAGGTATATCGGTGTGATGAAGCGAATTTCTTTCGCTTAAAAAGGAGAGTTTCCGTACTTCGAAGCATTTAATTAACCGTCGTCGCACTGAATACCAAATGGTGAAAGAATTAAAAACAATTGTTTGTTTACTGAGAAAAGCGGTAAATTTGAACCAAAGGTCATGCAGAATATGAATGCACCAGTGAGCCCTCAAAGACGGGGTACTAGGAACCCCTCATAATGTATCATCCTAAAAATTATCATTTGCTTAAAACTGTTAAGTAGGAAATGCTATTGTAATTGACTGCCTTGAGTCCTCAAAAAATCATTGCGTTACCCACGTACAGAATAGAAGTTTATGTATGTTATATACACAGATATATATATATATATTATATTATATATATATATATATATGTGTGTGTGTGTGTGTGTGTGGTGTGTGTGTGTGTGTGTGTGTGTGTACGCATTATGTATTATTATACATATGCTTAAAAAATCACAGTAAATGCACGTGACTTTATTAAATAGGCGAATACCACAGGAAAATGATAGGCAGAAATCCAAGCGCTTTCCTTCTTTACTGAGACATTGTCAAGGAACGAATGAAATACAGTTGGAAAGAAAGTTATCAGGTAAACAAGATCAAGAATACCAGATGGTTAATTGTCAAGAGGGTAAAAACTAAAGAGATAATCCAGGATTATCGGTCACAAACCTAATCCTTGGATTTCTGCCTATCATTTTCCTGTGGTATTCGCTTATTTAATGAAGTCACGTGCATCTACTATGATTTTTAAGCATATGTATATATATATACATAATGAGTACACATATATACATATATCTGTGTATATAACGTACATAAGCTTCTATTCTATCGTGGTAACGCAATGATTTTTTGAGGACTCAAAGTAGTCAATTACAATATAATTTCCTACTTAAGAGCTTTAAGCAAATGATAAATAATTACAACCAGCACGCCGCTAACATACCTAACCTGTCACACACGTCTCTCCCTCATCATCTCGATAAAATCTATCTTTCTCTCAAAGCGAGTTCCTCTCTCTCTCCTCTCTCTCTCTCTCTCTCTCTCTCTCTCTCTCTCTCTCCAGCCACGTGTTCGGGTCCCGCTCCCTCATCTGCCAATCTCTCCGCTAACCATGACCCTTCCCACCCCCCTCCCCCCCCCCCCACCCACCCCCTAAATTGCTTGTCAACATCCGCATCTCATGCCAGCACCTCCAGCCCCCCCCCCCCTAACAATATCTCTGGCCTGGCCCCCTATTGACCCTCGCATGCCATGAAACATGAGTTTGAGGTCACCCTCCCTTAACATGGCCAATCTTTGACCTCCCGTGACATCTCCTGCCCTTTGTCGCTTTACCCATGTATGACCTGGGCGCCGCCTTCCGTCGCGGTGTCACTCGCTTCTAATTCATGGGTCAAAGTGTGTCCCATCTATTGCCTATGAGGCAGGCAGAGGTCTTTAAAACGATATGGCGTCCATATTGGCTGGAAGGCGATTATTCACACGCCTTGACTGGAAAACTGTTTCTACATACTGGAAAGTGGTACATTGCGCTGTCTGGAATGTAGTTATTTAGTCTGCCTTTATATGAATCTATTATATCCTGGAAATGAGAATATAAGCATAATGCACAATATACTGAAGCGGTTAACTTCTTTGGAATGCGATGTTACAGTGCTACTGCAAAATAATATATCATTATTAGGAAAAAGTATTCATGTTTTTTTTCCCGCAGGCAAGCATCAGTTCATATTCCTGAAGTGACTTTCTCTCGTAAATGGATCACTAGTTGTCCACATTCCCGGGAATTAAAGTAATTATTCTTGAAGGGATTTGAATAACCTGGAATAGCTCGGAAAATATGTAACACGATACCATTTTATCAACGAACGCATCATTTCATTTTTATTCAGAATTCAACAGAGAAAGAGTTATTGGTTATTAATGTCAAGCTGTACGTTCAGCTGTTCAGTCAAGTGTTTTCCGACTACGGGCCGGAACGGGAAGTCAGTGCGGCAAGGAATATAGAATTTAGGCCAAAGCCCAAGAGCTGGGATCTGTGAGGTCATTCAGCGCTGAAAGGGAAATTAAGAATAGAGAAGTTTGAAGGGTGTAACTAGAGGAAAACCTCGCAGATGCACTACGAAACTACTGTTAGGAGAGGATGGATAGCAAGATGGAAGTAAGATAATATAAACGGAGGTACAGTAAAAGGAATGAATGGTATAGCAGCTCAGGGTCGAAGGGACGCTGCAAAGAACCTTAAGTATGCTTACAATGCACTGCGTGAGGTGCACTGACGGCTCTAAAATCGCCCCCCCCCCCCCTACGGGAGTAAGGTTGGTAAAGGGACGCAGGCACCATGAAGCCTGATGTGCATCTCTGAATTCGACCAACTGACAGAAACACTGAACTTGATTGACTGATTAATGTAAAATCCGTGAGGGAATGGGAGACATATGACCCAAGAAACCACATAAATACCGAAATTAAAATAAAAAAACTAATGATTTCGTTTTACAACGCCATAACTTATCTGAATAGCTGTTGTGTTTTGGAGAAAATACCCTAAAAAATAACCTAAATAAGCTGATCGACAGAATTAACAGAAAAGCAAGACTTTTTGGTGCATAATGCAGCCATTTATTATTCTAGGATGCACAAGAACCTTGCACCTACCGTCCTGATGAACAATGATCCTAGGTACGAATAAAATTGATGCGCTTTTACAGTTTCCTAATAAAAAGAAAAAGATTAACTGATATTATACATTATATCTGTCTTTTACGTTCAAGATTCATAAATCGTAGATATTTACTAAATTTCTGAGGTGGTGAAAAGAGCTTAATGAGTTCATTAATTAGTTTCGTGAATAGATCATCATTCTTTACCAGTAAATTTACAGGTTTTTACACTCTAATATTTATGAAAATAACCATGTATTGTTTTTACCGAAAATCAGGAGGCTGAAGATTAATTAATGAAAAAAATTAGCAAAAAAAAAAAAAAAAAATAAATAAATAAAAATAAAACGATAAATAAAATAAAAATAAAAAGAAAACGAAAGTTTATTTTCCTTATCATTTTAAAAGCAAAGGGCAAATACAAGTAAGTCAATTGCTTCGCTGTTTCCTTGACTTCTGCTTCGATATTCTGGGCTGCAAAAGGGTACTAGCCTGTCCATTACCTACGCTTTTGCAAAAAAAAAAAATAAAATAAAAAAAAAATACACTAATAGACGATCTGATCAAGAATCGATACGGTGTTTTAATTTTTTTCTAACATCCGTAACTACTCTTTTGAGACCATTTGTTTTATCATTTAATAATTTTTTATGCACTCGTTCTAATCGGACTTGGTGCTTTAAATATTCACGTTCAAAGCTCCATCGTCCTATTACCTCGCCTTCCAGGAAAGGTCAGGCTATATAACCTTCATGCGATTCGACGCTGAACTGCATGATAAACACAACCCCAGACCCATGGCTTCATGAAATGTGGAGATCCGCCGCTGGAATTGCTGATGCCTCCGCTGTTGCGCGTGTCAGCACGCACCGTCTATATTGGTTGTCCTCATGAGACGTTTCATGATGACATTTCGGCCTCTTTGAAGATTCATGCAAATAATGAGGTTTATTTTGTGTTGTCTATATCAGATTTAATTTCTCAGGAAGTTCCTGCTTTTAAACTTCTTTCTGTTTAGGTCCTTGAAATGATAAAAATATTACTGCTGTATAATTTCTTGAAAGTAAAAAAAAAAAAAAATGATTACTCCTGTATAAATCCTTGAAGGCATAAAAATATTCTTCCTGTATAATTTCTTTAAAACACGGAAAGTATTATTACTCCTGGACAAATTTTGATTTCTTGAAAATATAAAAATATTACTCTCTTAATTTCTTGAAAATACAAAGCAAATTATTACCCTTATATAAATTCGTGATGTCCTAAAAATCCAAAAATATTACTCCTGTATAATCATTGAAAATACAAAAGCATAAAAAGATTACTCCTGTATAATTTCTTGGAAATAAAAAAAAACATTACTCCTTTATAAATCTTGATTTCTTGAAAATAATATTGCTCTTTTATGATTTCTTTAAGATACAAAATAATTATTACTCTTGCATAATTACTTGGAAATAAAAAAGTTACTCTATTATAAATTCTTGATCTTTCTTGAAAATATAGAAATATTACTCCTATATGATTTCATGAAAAAAGTATTACTCCTTTAAAATTTCTCATGTATAACTTCTTAATAATAAAAAGAAATAACTTCTCCAGAGACTTTAATGCTACCCTTTCTACCATTTTCTTTAATACTTCCAAGAAAAATATCAGCGTTTTAACATGGCAAGTTTAAATTTAATCCCTACCATTAGGGAAACTAACTTTAAATATATCTACAAACTGACCTTTCATTTGTCTCCCCTGCTTCTCTCATAGATCCACAGATATTTTATTTTGGTTTTGATATTAAGCTTTATGACATAAGTTGGGATTTCTCATTCTTAAGATGGACTGTGGGCCGATAATGTAATTCTCAAAAGTTCACGAAAACAAAGCACACACACACGCACACACACACACACACACACACACACACACACACACTACACAGTATATATATATATATAATATATATATTATATATATTATAATATATATATATATATATATATCACTGTGTGTGTGTGTGTGTGCTTTGTTTTCGTGACTTTTTGAGAATTACATTATCGGCCCACAGTCCATCTTAAGAATGAGAATCACTTATCATAGCTTAATATCAAAACAACATCACTGTGGATAGAGAGAAGCAGGGGAGACATCAAAGGGTCAGTTTGTAGATATATTTACAGTATATATATATATATATATATATATATATATATATATATGTGTGTGTTTGTGTGTGTGTGTGTGTGTGTGTCTAAACTCATATCACGACATTCCAAAACAAATACAAAAAAGTATATACAGAACCCTATAAGACAATAAAGTTACTTTCATGATAACCATTTTGTATCAGAGATATTATTATCGTTCCCAGAATGAACCAGAGAATACATTAGATGTCCAAATGGAAATTATTGAGTTATTAACTCTTATCAACATGATGCGGCCAATGTTCCTTGTGACTGCATCCTAAACCTATAACATTAGATCAACAAGGTCTCGGTTTAATCACCAATGGATTATAATAGGTACTCTCCTCACACAGTGCCGCTGTGATAGTAACCATTTGTTAAGACCTATAACATTTACTGAGACGAGGGCAAAGGTCATAGTTCCTAATGCCAGATGTTCAACAGACTTCTGGTGTCTCGCTAATTATAATTTCTAGCTTTCGAGACCCACTCTTAGGTTTTGTTGAGCCGAGATCTAAGGAGAAAACGGCGGAAAATGGGTTTTGATATCTTTTAAAGGTCGAAATCTAGTAAAAAAAAAAAAAATAGTGAAAATCGGGGGGGGATGGTCAAAATCTAGTTTGAAAAAAAAAAAGTAAAAATCTGGCGAAGAAATAGTAAAGATCTGGTGGAAAACTGGTAAAAATTTGACGGAAAATTGTCAAAATCGGGCTAAAAAAGGTAAAAATCTTGTAACAAAAAAAAAAAAAAAGTCAAATCTTGTAAAAATAAAAAAACAAGTCAAAATCTGGCGAAGAAAAGGTCAAAATCTTGTAAAAATAAAAAAGGTCAAAATCAGGTAGAAAACAAATGGTCAAGTAACCCGTGAAAGTCGAAGCAAATCTATCGAAACTATTCTCATCTACATTAATTTTACTGTACATCGAGTTACCAACCAGACAGACACTTGGGACAAAAAATACATATTATAATTTCTACATTGTGAAAGGAAAATCCCGGATAACGAAGCTAATCTCGACAATTCAACAAAAGCAAAAATACCACACGACATTTCCGAGATAGTTTCCCCTTATCAAGCGAGTGGACACGGCCTCAGTTAATTAAGAGAAGTATCTTTTATTTTCTCATCTCGAAGAAGAAGGAGGAGAAGGAGGAAGGAGGGAGGAGGATGGAGGAGGAGGAGGAGGAGGAAGGAATAAGAGCCTCATAAACTACAAGGGGACAACTGATTCATCGTCGGCGGTCTGAGGTCTATGTTCCTCCTCCTCTCCTCCGGCAAGGCGCATGAGACAATGGAGCAATACGTTAAAAGCACAAAGTTCTCTTCTTCATTATTCTTCTTCTTTTTTTTTTTTTTGTTTCTGGTCAGAAATGAAACATGAAAGGAATCCTTAGCCTTTGTTCTGCTTCTCCGCCGCCGATTCGCTTCCTAAAAATGCGCACAACAAATGCAGGTCACGGGAGCTCTTTGGTCCTTCGGTGGGGACGCTTTTGCCCAGGAATAATAATACCCGAGCTTTAATTTTGGGAAAGTGAAAATAAAAACATAAATTTGGATTGTGTTGTAATGCATGAAAGGTTCAAGAATCTATGCAAGAATATATGTTTGTCCATGTATGTATATGCCGTGAGTGGTGTATATATATATATATATATATATATATATATATAATATATATATATATATATATATAATATATATAAAGAGAGAGAGAGAGAGAGAGAATAATACTCATATTTCCCCAAGTGGCCCAAACAGAAGGTGCTAGCATTCTGGGGATTTGAGGGTTGCGGAGCCCATGCCCTTCTTCATCCTGGTAAAGGGTACATCGCCATCAATCAAGGCCTTGCATCAAACACACACACACACACACACACACACACACATTTAATTCACTACCAAAGGAACAAATCACGCGAAATTTAAAGGTACTACACTTCGCGATAATGCAATGCCGTCAAGAGGATGACGTGACGTCATTCGGGCACTAACAGACACGTAACAAAATCGCCGCGTCCCTGTTGAAGACGACGGTGGGCCAGATTAGTGCTGAATAATTCATCCGTCTTTTGCCCCCTTCAAACCCCCCCCCCCCCCCCCCCGCCCTCATCCACACCTACCACCGGGGATCCACGCGTAGCACCTGAAGCCCAGCCCAGGTATTCACTGGCGCGGTAATTAACTCCAAAAGAATAGAATTACTCCGACGACGACTCTATATCGAGCGGGTCTACTTTGCCCCCCCCCCCCCCTCTCTCTCTCTTCCCGAGGATGATAGCAGTAATTGAATCATCACTGAAATGGCACTTAATCTTTAATTAAGAGTCAAAGGCCAACGTTTCCGTTAGCTGTAACCAATGGTCGTTGTTATAAAGTCACACTGAGCGGACCGGTTTTGGTGATAGCTATAATTTGGTTCTCTTTAAAACGTTTTTATGTATATCTGTATATATATGTATGTACATATATGTATGATTTAAGCACAAGATCTATCGCCTACACTCTCAGGTAATCTCGAGGTTTTCGAACCGGATCCAACGCGATTTTAGTACGAATAACTGTGTGCCTTGGATCAGGTTCAAATTAGAAGTGGAAGAGTTCACGGAAGAGCTCACAGAAATGTTTTTCAGAATTTACTAATAATTATGCACAGCACAAATTGCAAGTCCGTACTCGATATTTTATTTCTTTAGTTACCAGATAATTCTGTTACGAGAACAAAAAACTTTACGTTGCAATTAGGGTTTCTTCCCTGAAAAAAAAAAAAAAAAAAAAAAAAACATATATATATATATATAGAAGGTGGTAAGAGACATATACCTCGTTCTGATACCCAGGATGCCAATTCAAGCCAAGCTACTGACATCAGAAATTACTTCATATTCTTGCATTTGGATCCAAAGCTTTGTAGCGAAAAGAGTATCCACAGTGTGAAGATTACAGAAGTTTAAAGGGCATATAATATATATATATATATATATACTATATATATATATCTATATATATATATATATATATATATATATATATATATATGCCCTTTAAACTTCTGTATTCTTCACACTCTGGATACTCTTTTCGCTACAAAGCTTTAGATCCAAATGCAAGAATATGAAGTAATTTCTGATGTCAGTAGCTTGGCTTGAATTGGCATCCTGGGTATCAGAACGAGGTATATGTCTCTTACCACCTTCTATATCATATATGTTTTTATTTTTTGTTTTTGTTTTTTTTTTCAGGGGAAGAAACCCTAATTGCACGTAAAAGTTTTTTGTTCTCGTAACAGAATTATCATGGTAACTAAAGAAATAAAATATCGAGATACGGACGTACCTAGATGCACACGGTGTGAAATTGCAATTTGTGCTGTCCATAATTATTAGTATATTCTGAAAAACATTTCTGTGAGCTCTTCCGTGAACTCTTCCACTTCTAATTTGAACCTGATGCAAGGCACACAGTTATTCGTACTAAAATCGCGTTGGATCCGGTTCGAAAACCTCGAGATTACTGAGAGTGTAGGCGATAGATCTTGTGCTTAAATCATACATATATGTACATACATATATATACAGATATACATAAAACGTTTTAAAGAGAACCAAATTATAGCTATCACCAAAACCAGCCGCTCAGTGTGAACTTTATAACAACGACCATTGGTTACAGCTAACGGAAACGTTGGCTTTGACTCTTAATTAAGATTAAGTGCCATTTCAGTGATGATTCAATTACTGCTATCATCCTCGGGAAGAGAGAGAGAGGGGGGGGGGGGGGGCCAAGTAGACCCGCTCGATATAGAGTCGTCGTCGGAGTAATTCTATTCTTTTGGAGTTAATTACCGCGCCAGTTGGAATACCTGGCTGGGCTTCAGGTGCTACGCGTGGATCCCCGGTGGTAGGTGTGTGATGAGGTCGGGGGGGGGGGGGGGGGGGGGGGGGGGGTTTTGAAGGGGGCAAAAGACGGATGAATTATTCAGCACTATCTGGCCCACCGTCGTCTTCACAGGGACGCGGCGATTTTTGTTACGTGTCTGTTAGTGCCCGAATGACGTCACGTCATCCTCTTGACGGCATTGCATTATCGCGAAGTGTAGTACCTTTAAATTTCGCGTATTCCTTTGGTAGTGAATTAATGTGTGTGTGTGTGTGTGTGTGGTGTGTTTGGTTGATGCAAGGCCTTGATTGATGGCGATGTACCCTTTACCAGGATGAAGAAGGCATGGGCTAGCAACCTCATCCCAGAATGCTAGCACCTTCTGTTGCCACTCGGGGAAATATGAGTATTATCTCTCTCTCTCTCTCTCTTTATATATATATATATATATATATATATATATATATATATATATATATATATACACTCACGCATATACATACATAGACAAACATATATATATATACAGATATATATATATAAATATATATATATCTGAGTGTGTGTATATGTATGTATACTATACGTATACTATATACATTTGAAAAAGTATCAAATTCTCATGACTCATATACGTAGGCATCGTATATCATCAAATGACCTCCCCGTACTTTCAGCAGATTAAAGGGTAAGATTTATAACAAAGAAACGCCAGGTACTCCCTCCGACCACCTAATGGCATCTAAGTGGCAACACTGTCGATTGCCAACGATTTGTAAAGGAAAGAAGGTCCGGCGTTGTACCATTCGAAGAGCAGTGTTATTCCGCACTTGTGTCCAGAAACTTCGATATCAAGAAAATAAAAATGATTATTAACAAACAAGCAATGAAATAACAGCTATGAAAAATGGGGTATCATAATCAGGCGCATCTTATGAATACGCGCAAGATGAGGCAGACGGATGCGCGAATAAAAAGAAATAAAGGATTGCCCTCATTTTACCAGAGAGAGCATTAAATGCTAGCGTTCATAAAAATCAAAATACCACATTTCTAAAGAATATATGAAAATAACACGAATACCGGTAAAAAGGCTATGGAGTGTTGGCTTACATTATAGATGGTGCATCAAAAAATGATGATTTTGAATTGAAGTAAATATGATTACAGGAAAATAAATAAACCTGCATAAACAAACACAAAAAGCATACACACATACACAGACCTCAAATATAAATATATATATATATATATATATATATATATATATATATATATATATATCATACATACACACACACACACACATATATATATATATTTATATATATATATATATATATATATATATATATATATATATGAATAACTTGACCACGAAGTATATAAAACGTAACGTGATGCCTATATATATTATATATATACTAAAGGTTTTTTGCCACGAAGGAAAAAATGAAAAGCGAGATAGCCAAGCACTTTCGGTCTAGTGCGACCCTTTACTAGCACAACAGTTTGTGCCTAGTAAAGGGTAATTTTTTTCCTTCGTGGCAAAAACCTTTAATATATATATATATATATATATATATATATATATATATATATATATATATATATATATATAAAATATATATATATATATATATATATATATATATATATATATATATATATATATATATATATATACACACACACACACACTGGATTGACATAATCTTCGCATCCTCCAGGACCAGAAGCCTTTGCTTGACAACGATTCTACAAAGATTTTCCCTTACCCATTATCCTCATCATCATGCATACCAAGAGACAGAAGGATCTTGTTCAGAAAATCAGAAAGTGGAAAAAGGGTCTTGCAAAAGAAAAAAAATGCATGGAAAGTTATAGACTAAAAAGTAAGATAGAAAATGCAGAACAAAGATTATACAATCAAAAGAAAATGAAAAACGGGAATTGGTTTAAGAAAAAACCCCAAAAAACCCTATTAAATATCAAGCAAAACCAAACTTATTTACTCATATGCGAAGAAGATGAATAAAAGAAGAATAGAAATAGGCCCTCTGAGAATTGAAGGGAGATTAACGAATAAAAAAAAAAGGAAATTTGCAACATACTGCAGAACGATATAAGAGAGAATTCACCCCTAGAATAGATAATGAAGATAATGATATAGAAGTAAGGGACGAAAATAGTGAATATTAGCTGACATAGAAATTAATGAAGCTGATATTGTGCAGGCAATTAATGAAATTAAAAATGGAGCTGCTGCAGGGCCTGATGAATCCCTGCTATTTGTTAAAGAAAGTAGTTCATTCTATCGCAAAGCCACTTGCAATATTATTAAGACAAAGTGGTAGATACAGGCAAGATTTATGATGAGCACAAATTAGCATATATCACCCTACTTTCAAAAATGGATCAAGACTTGAGGCAAGTAATTATAGGCCTGTGAGTCTAACATCACATATTATGAAAGTGTATGAAAGGGTAATGAAGAAAAATATTATGAAACATTTAATAAAAAATAATTTGTTTAATATAGGACAACACGGTTTCGTACCCGGAAAAAGTACACAAACCCAACTGTTAGTCCACCGTGAGAACATATTCAAAAATATGAAAAGCGGAAATGAAACAGATGTGGTTTATCTAGACTTTGCAAAAGCTTTTGACAAAGTAGACCATGATATATTAGCAAAGAAAATTAGAAAACACAATATCGTAGATAAAATAGGAAGATGGTTCAAAGAATTTTTTACACAACAGAAAACAGATAGTTATTGCAAACGATGAGAAATCGGATGAAACCAAGGTAATATCCGGTGTGCCACAAGGTACGGTGTTAGCTGCAATACTGTTTGTTATTATGATTGAAGACATAGACAGTAATGTTAAGGATTCGGTAGTGAGTAGTTTCGCTGATGACACAAGAATAAGTAGAGAAATTACTTGTGATGAAGATAGGAACGCTCTACAAAGAGACCTTAACAAAGTATATGATTGGGCAGAGGAAATAGGATGGTATTTAACTCTGATAAATTTGAATCAATAAATTATGGAGACGAGAAGGAAAGCTATATGCATATAGGGGACCTAATAATGAGACAATCACAAATAAGGAAGCAGTTAAAGACCTTGGTGTGATGATGAATAGGAACATGTTATGCAATGATCAAATAGCAATTCTTTTGGCAAAATGTAAAGCAAAAATGGGAATGTTGTTACGGCACTTAAAACAAGAAATGCTGAACACATGATTATGCTTTATAAAAACATATGTTCGTAGTCCACTTGAATATTGCAATATGATATGGTACCCACACTATCAAAAGGATATTGCACAAATAGAGAGTGTACAAAGGTCCTTTACAGCTAGAATAGAAGAAGTTAAGGACCTTGACTACTGGGAAAGACTACAATCATTAAAATTATATAGTCTAGAAAGGAGAAGAGAACGCTACATGATAATTCAGGCATGGAAACAGATAGAAGGAATAACAGAAAATATCATGGAACTAAAAATATCAGAAAGAGCAAGCAGAGGTAGATTAATAGTGCCCAAAACAATACCAGGAAAAATAGGAAAGCACACAGGACATTAATCCACTACGCACCAGCATCGATAATGCAGCGTCTATTCAATGCGTTGCCAGCTCATCTGAGGAATATATCAGGAGTGAGCGTAGATGTGTTTAAGAATAAGCTCGACAAATATCTAAACTGCATCCCAGACCATCCAAGATTGGAAGATGCAAAAATATACCGGAAGATGTACTAGCAACTCTCTGGTAGACATTAGAGGTGCCTACACTGAGGGACCTGGGGCAACCCGAACGAACTGTAAGGTCTGTAAGGTAAGGTCTCCCCCCTTTAAGGAAGGAGGTGGGTGGGGAGGGGAGTGTTGGGGGGGGGGGGGGGGGGGGGGGGGGAGGAGAACAAGAGCCAAGCAGCACTAATGAGACCCATTGGACTTGAAACCACAGGTAAAGGAGAAAAGCTCCTCGCGTTTACCTGGCTGAAGTTGGGTCACGTTCCGCCATTAACTCACCTGAGGCAAAAAAAGAAAAAAAAAATGTTAGGCCTACAGGCTTTGCTGTTACTTGGGTTGTGGAGCTTGACAGATAACAGAACTACAGTTTGGTGGTTTGTGATTCACGATGTTAATTAAATGAGCTTATCTTGATAACTGCAAAGCAAAAGAAGATTCGAAAACCAAAAATGTTTTAATGAATGGCCTGAAGTATTTTGGTTCACTTTCACGTCTCCAACCACAATTATTTCTTTAACTCTATGATTCGCACTCATACAATTTCAATACATTTCATAAAAAATTTTGGGGCTATTTTCTAGTCCACATTGGAAAAAAGAGATCGACAACCAACCATAATCTTTCCATTAACGAATATGAATGAACCAAATAAATTGCTAACTACAGTTATTTTCCCGAATAAAACCAAATGTTCCTAATAACCTACAAGGCTATGGCTCATGAAGAGCAGTAAGTCATTGCCATAACAATAAATGTAAGAAAGAACAGCGGTCGTAAAGGGAAGCCATATTGCCTACTACGGTGTTAAGGAAATCTAACAGCACAAAACCTTCAATAATAAACGAGCTTCTCTCTCTCTCTCTCTCTCTCTCTCTCTCTCTCTCTCTCTCTCTCTCTATAATATATATTATATATATATATATATATATATATATATATATATATATATATATATATATATATATATATATCTTTCCCTCTCCAGTGTTTATAATATATGTTTATTACTTGTATTACAGCCTGCAATATACATAACAGTAATTCAAAGATTACTTGGTATTAATGTACTCGAAGAATATAAGTTGGGAGTGTTAGCAATGACAGAAGCGACATATTAGCTTGAGTGCAAAGATAGTCAGCATTAATGCCATCAACGTCTCACAAAAATTAAAAATTAAAATAAAAAACAAGACGGTACAAGAAACAAATAAAATATATACTATAAAATCTTACTACCCGTACCGTCAACTTCTACGAACTTGGAAATTTAACTCGAAGTTCCATTCAAGTAAGAAGCGTTAATGAAGGCTCAAGTTATTTTTGTTTTCTTCAAAAGCAGGGTTAAATATTGAGCTTAATGAAGGACCTGGGCCGTCAAAGGTACTCTTATATATTAGCTTTAATGAATAAATTAGGCGTTAACTCGCTACAACATATTTACCTTTTACTGACACTTAATTCTTCTGGCAATGTTCGACATTTAGTATTAAATATACCACCTTCCAAGAAACGTAATGTTCAGGCTAAATGAAAACAACGCTTGTTTAGTCAACTCTGTATCAAAATTTAAAATGAACCCAGCAAAAAATAAATAATTAAATAAATAAACAAAACAAGGAGTAAAGGTTAGCTTGAAATAGAATAAAACCAAAAAGTTTTTTGATAAGGAGTTTATGTAATTGTTTTTATAGAAACGAAGATTTCTCTGATTATATATATATATATATATATATATATATATATATATATATATATATATATATATATATATCGAGCTACAAATGTCCTTTAATATCTAATTCACTCTACCTCGGAATTAATATATTTTCATATATGTTTAACCGAAGGGAAATTTGTTAGGCGATAATAGAATTGCCGGCCGACGGGCACGAACCATCGTCATCTTCAATTCTAGGACTGGGAGTGAAGCCTTAGCCCACCCCGCCACCGCAGCAAGAGTACATAAGTTTATGCCGCCTCCCGCCTCAAATACCTGTCGCACTCAGTATTTTGTAGTTTTGGAGACTGCAGCAAATCCCCTCGTTCTCGTTAGCGTTGTAGTGCCTTTGCCCGCACGTAGCCATCTCACTGCCAGTCCTGGAATTGAAGATGTCAATGGTTCGTGCCCGTCGGCCGGCAATTCTATTATCGCCTAACAAAATCCCCTCCGGTTAAACATATATGAAAATATATTAATTCCGAGGTAGAGTGAATTAGATAGTAAAGGACATTTGTAGCTCGATATATGACATGAATCACGGTAATGTGATATGACGATATATATATATATTGATGAATAATTATCACATCGAACCGTGATCCATTTATATATCAATTCAAGCTACAAATGTCCTTTAATTCAATTAGTCTATCTTTACTCCCAAATGATATATTTTCATATATGTACCGAAGGGGAATTTTTTAATGATAATAATTTCGTCCCCCCATGGGATCGAACCACCGTCCAAGTGGACGGGACGAAATCAGGACAGTCAGTGACGCTATCCAATCAGCCAACAGAGACGCTATAAGTTCATATCGATTCTGACCTTACAAATCACCCTCGATCTGGATGCTTTCGTAATTAGAATCGATATGGAACCCGTCTACCATGTTGGCCAATTCGAGCGTTTGACAGCACGTAGCCTTTTGTTATGAATAATTATCACATCGAACCGTGATCCATTTATATATCAATTCAAGCTACAAATGTCCTTTAATATCTAAATTCACTTTACCTCCCAAATGATATATTTTCATATATGTACCGAAGGGGAATTTTTAATTGATAATAATTTCGTCCCCCCATGGGATCGACCACCGTCCAAGTGGACGGAGACGAAATAAGGACAGTCAGTGACGCTATCCAAATCAGCCAACAGAGACGCTATAAGTTCATATCGATTCTGACCTTACAAATCACCCTCGATCTGGATGCTTTCGTAATTAGAATCGATATGAACCCCGTCTACCATGTTGGCCAATTCGAGCGTTTGACAGCACGTAGCCTTTTGTTATGAATAATTATCACATCGAACCGTGATCCATTTATATATCAATTCAAGCTACAAAAGTCCTTTAATATCTAAATTCACTTTACCTCCCAAATGATATATTTTCATATATGTACCGAAGGGAATTTTTTAATTGATAATAATTTCGTCCCCCATGGGATCGAAACCACCGTCCAAGTGGACGGGGACGAAATCAGGACAGTCAGTGACGCTATCCAATCAGCCAACAGAGACGCTATAAGTTCATATCGATCTGACCTTACAAATCACCCTCGATCGGATGCTTTCGTAATTAGAATCGATATGGAACCCCGTCTACCATGTTGGCCAATTCGAGCGTTTGACAGCACGTAGCCTTTTGTTATGAATAATTATCACATCGAACCGTGATCCATTTATATATCAATTCAAGCTACAAATGTCCTTTAATATCTAAATTCACTTTACCTCCCAAATGATATATTTTCATATATGTACCGAAGGGGATTTTTTAATTGATAATAATTTCGTCCCCCCCCACCCCCCCATGGGATCGAACCACCGTCCAAGTGGACGGGGACGAAATCAGGACAGTCAGTGACGCTATCCAATCAATTAAAAATTCCCCTTCGGTACATATATGAAAATATATCATTTGGGAGGTAAAGTGAATTTAGATATTAAAGGACATTTGTAGCTTGAATTGATATATAAATGGATCACGGTTCGATGTGATAATTATCATAACAAAAGGCTACGTGCTGTCAAACGCTCGAATTGGCCAACATGGTAGACGGGGTTCCATATCGATTCTAATTACGAAAGCATCCAGATCGAGGGTGATTTGTAAGGTCAGAATCGATATGAACTTATAGCGGTCTCTGTTGGCTGATTGGATAGCGTCACTGACTGTCCTGATTTCGTCCCCGTCCACTTGGACGGTGGTTCGATCCCATGGGGGGACGAAATTATTATCAATAAAAAATTCCCCTTCGGTACATATATGAAAATATATCTTTGGGAGGTAAAGTGAATTTAAGATATTAAAGGACAATTTGTAGCTTGAATTGGATAATAATAAAGGATCACGGTTCGATGTGATAATTATTCATAACAAAAGGCTACGTGCTGTCAAACAAAACGCGAATTGGCCAACATGGTAGACGGGGTTCCATATCGATTCTAATTACGAAAGCATCCAGATCGAGGGTGATTTGTAAGGTCAGAATCGATATGAACTTATAGCGTCTCTGTTGGCTGATTGGATAGCGTCACTGACTGTCCTGATTTCGTCCCCGTCCACTTGGACGGTGGTTCGATCCCATGTGGGGGACGAAAATTATTATCAATTAAAAAACTTCCCCTTCGGTACATATATGAAAATATATCATTTGGGAGGTAAAGTGAATTTAGATATTAAAGGACATTTGTAGCTTGAATTGATATATAAATGGATCACGGTTCGATGTGATAATTATTCATAACAAAAGGCTACGTGCTGTCAAACGCTCGAATTGGCCAACATGGTAGACGGGGTTCCATATCGAATCTAATTACGAAAGCATCCCAGATCGAGGGTGATTTGTAAGGTCAGAATCGATATGAACTTATAGCGTCTCTGTTGGCTGATTGGATAGCGTCACTGACTGTCCTGATTTCGTCCCCGTCCACTTGGACGGTGGTTCGATCCCATGGGGGTGGACGGGGGGGAGGCTGAAAATTATTATCAATTAAAAAATTCCCCTTCGGTACATATATGAAAATATATCATTTGGGAGGTAAAGTGGAATTTAGATAACATTTTAAAGGACATTTGTAGCTTGGAATTTGATAATATATAATTGATTATATATATTAATATATATATATAAAAATAAATATATTATATATATATATATATATATATCCTATATATATATATATATATATATATATATCTATATATCTATTATATATATATACATATTATATATACATACACATATATATAGTTGCGTGCGTCGTGTACGTGTTTTTACATATATATATATATATATATATATAGAATATAATACGTGTATATATATATATATATATATATATATAAATATATATATATATATATATATATATATATATATAGATATATATAGATATATATAAAGCATGGTCACTTACAATTTCATTCACGTTAACACAAGTTTTTTAACTACTATGCGTACAACCGGAATTACATTTTATGAGAAAGATCTGAGAGCCTATACGGAGTAGCACTTCTCAATCCCAAATGATTACAAAGAAATAATCTGATAGATATCCTATTCTATTAAATTACTACGGAACTCAGTCCTGCTACGAAACCATTTCTGTAGTGGAAAAAAGCACCGATGTTATCCATCATGATACACGATAAAGCTAAGTACTAATCAAACGAGAAACAGGAGGAACTGAAAATGATATTTCTTGATGCGCTGACATCTGCGTGTGACTGTTCAATACAGCCTTTAGTCACTTCCGTATCAACTTCATTCTCGACCTTTTCCAAAAGAGAGAGAGAGAGACGACGAAGAGCCTTTTACGGTCCTTGTTTATCCAGGATGAAGCCAATCTTCTACATAAACCTCTTCTCATTGTGTGAGGAAACAGCTAGTGCGTTAATTTAGGAGGCACTATAAGCTGAGAAAGCACAAGTGTCATCGTCTTTCTTTCATTTTCTATTTTGTAACCGTCTACTGAAAGGAAGGTAAAACGGGACTATCTTTGGCGTTATAGACGTTGGGATTTTTATTTCTTGAATTATTTGTGGTTTTAAGGGAGGGGGTTATATATACAAAATACAGTTGGGGAGGTTCTTGAACCATTACATCCCCTGATTAAAAAGAAGGAGGAATTTGTCTTTTATTTCCTTATTTTTATTTACTTCATTCTAAGCCACTGAAGTTTACTGAAGTT
>NC_061092.1:6488322-6493322 GCF_015104395.2 Macrobrachium nipponense | reverse complement strand
ATGGGCTTTATATACATACCACACACACACACACACACACACACACACACACACACACACACACACACACACATATATATATATATATATATATATATATATATATATATATATATATATATATATATATATTATATATATATTATATTTAGAATCCCAACACAGACAAAACGTTAGTGAAATGCGGATACGATAGTCCGTAGACTTTTACACAGAGCGGCCACGTGTAATGTAATTCTCTTCCAGCTTAGGTCTCCATGATTCTTATCGTCGTTCACCTTTCAAAGAGCGTATATGCTGCTTTTATTTCGGGTAAAAGCTGCTCTCTCTCTCTCTCTCTCTCTCTCTCTCTCTCTCTCTCTCTCTCTCTCTCTGAGAATAAGTTCCCACTCAAGTCTTTTCCCCCACCTTTCTCGTGTAAGATAACATTTGATCCTTGGCTACATAAAGGCATCGTACTGCTTGTTCTATCAGTTTTCAAATAATTATACAAATAAGATAGAAAAAATAAATATATAAATAAGATCAAATACATTAAAAAGTTGGATCTCAAAAATTCCATTATACTGAACTTTTATATCACGTATTACCTAAACATAGTAAAAAAAAACTCAAAAAGAAAATGGATTCTCCAGTACTTGCCATAATATTAACAACCATCCACCATGAAATGCATTTATCCATACCGAATAAGACGTATCATGTATCACACAACATATTCAAGAAACCAACGGAAGAACAGCATCCTACGTATCCCCTTATAGCTCATCGAAATTCAATTAACATGAATTATCAAGTGTAAGGGAGAGACCACCCAAAAGAGGAACGAATTCGCGAACAATAAAACTATTTCCTTAAGGGTGAATTTTGTGAATTAATTAAACTGCAATTCGTGTATTCTCTGTTCCAATTACAGCGACTTCGTTAGCTCGTTGTTCCTTGTTAACTATATTATTATTCGTAAGTCTTTATTCATGCTATACTATTTTTCCTTACTGTCTTTCTTTCATAATGAATAACTAAATTTCTAAGCATCATTTCTTTTGTTTTCTTATATCTCTCATGGCTGAAAAGAAACCGACAATATTAGTTCTTGGTCACAAAATATATTATTCATGATTAAAGTTTTATACCTCCTCTGTTCATTATAAAAGACACGTTCAATTATTTTTTCATTCCAACTCCGCCCTCCAATATTTTTTTTTACTGTTAGTATTTTCTTCATTCCCAGTAATTCGCTAATTTTTATGAAATATATTTCCTTTCTGTGGGCGTCTATTACGAGATCTGTTAGCTTATATAAGGACCTCAAAATAATATCTTTTTTTTATTGGTGTCACTAGAATTATTACTAGTTACGAATATTCGTGACATTATTTATATTACTGTCGTCTGCCTGTTCCACGTAAAATGACCATCTCAATGTATGCATAGCTGAGATTACGACGGTGGCCATGATGAACTTTTAATGTAACATTTAAAACTTAATAATTACTCCAACTTGTCATTTTCTTAAATATTCGTCATTTAATTATAGTATTATCTTTTGGTATCACTGATATTTAAGGATGTAGTTTAATTTGCGTCTGAGGATGTCTCAAGTTCTTTAATGTAGTCTTTTTAATAACTCAGTCAAATTACAACAGCAACGAGAGGGGTGTGTGGGCATTGCATCGATATAGTAATATGTGTCACAAAAAATGCACATCAGAATTTAAACTCTGGTATTATAAACTAGATATGAAAAGTACTAATGCCAAATTTCTAAAAACCTATACATCTAACAATAATCCATACAAAACGATAAAAAATATAACAGGTAAAAAATAACAACTGCAATGAAAAGGAATCATCTACCAATAAAATTTCCAAAGAGGTCATCATCACAAAATTCTCTAGAGGACTTGGTTCAGTGGATGTTTCATACATATGTATAAAATACTGAATTTGTAGTGCCAGTAATAAAAATGTGGACTATGAAACTCACTACAGTTCGTAAATGTTGAGCTAATGCTGAAAGAAGTCAATGAAATATACTGAGAAGAAGGCAAGTTGATTCTTAAATCCTGTAAAGAAAATGATGAACATTCCAAGAGCAAACTTTTACACAGGCCATCAAGTTAGAGGCCATTCATCTGTTACAAAAATTTCAAGATTTTCACTCGTCGTTCAAAAAGCTATAGGATGGAGGATCCTGGAACACCTTCCTACCACTTACAAAAACAAAAGGTATTGGATGTTGCAACGCCAGAGGTCCTGTAAAAGACGATCAGTCAAAAAAGAATAGCTGTGGATGAAAAGAAAAAGGAATCTGAGAGGCGATCCAAACTGGAGGCAGGGGGAGAACATCGGTTAAGGTGCAATAAAAAAAATATAAAGGAAAAGAGAAACGCGAAGAAATAAAACTGAAGAAGAGTAAAAAGTTTACAAATACTAATCACGGCTGCTGACTAAAATGTTAATTCAAAAGACCATCGTAAGGATGATGATATTATTGGTAATAATATTGTGACTTTTTATTTATTAATACTGAAAAATCTCTTACTTGGGCATATTCAAGAAAAATATAAGTTAAGACAAAAATAATCATATGGAGAAACCCGCGACTGGCAAATTAAATAAAGAACATTTTTTCTTATTCTTTCGCTTCTCTTCTGGCCCAAAAAATGATTTATTTTGCGATTTTCACAGACATCTGATTGTCAGAGACACAAGACAAGACGACTATCGACATTATTGTTATTTTTTTTTTCTATCCTTATCTCAAGGACATTTTCTTTGCTTTTCAGGAAGACAAGGGGCGCGAGGGGCGAAGTGGAAGGTCGATGATCATATATTTACTTGAAATGTACCACAACACAAACTAAAAAGAAGCAATACCCCTTTCCGAATCACAGAAAAAATAATATGAGCCAGGCACTAAACATACAAAAATCGAGAAATTCCTGAATTTAACCCATAATTGATAAGCAGGAGGAGGGGGGGAAAAAGGGTACACAAAAGCCCCATTAGGAATTGGATTCCAGAAACTACTCAAGATGAATTCAGCGCGTTTACGAGAAGCCTGGAATGAGGGGGAGGAGGAGGAGGAGGAGGAGGAGGAGGAGAAGGAGGAAAACTGTCGTATTCCTCCGAGTCGAAAGGTCAGAGTTCCTTTGCATTGTTGCATAAACATGATTAGATCCAGAGACAAGGGCGTACGGGAGATTCAGAGTTCTCCTTGCCATACAGCTCGTATAAAAGAAGGGCTTTCTCTTCCATACCCCAATGGCATGGGAGACGGTAGCATGGGGGCACTTGCAAAGCAACAAGGACTACCGTTGTTATCCATTTGAAGAACAGCCGTTCAGGAGAGGTGTGAAGACTCTGCTGTTCTTGTTCACCCCCTTCCCTAACGCCACCCCTCAAGTCCCATAGAAGGATTTACCCTCCCCTTTAAGATCAGCCTTTAAAAGCTCTCCCGTACGCCGCCGGCGCGCTCGCGCACGTCCACATCTTCGTTGCCTAGAAACCCAGCTATAAACCAACTAGGCCCTCTCTTCACAAAGCCGACGGCTACAAAGGGTACTGAAGTTGATTAGTACCACCATCAGTCGTCACCAGCCGATGGGGGCGCGAGTGGCGGCATGTCACGATGTCGATGTTTTGACAGAAATTGCCTGAATGTTTTCATAATTGCTTTACTTGAATGTAAATTCTGAATTTCAAATAGTATTTCAAAAGTAGGAATCGTAATCTCTACAACGCTTCACTTAAGATTGAGTAGGCTACCGAGGCATAGAGGCATTTCTTTATTTCCTAATAATTTCAGCAGTTTGTTTATAGCAGACATTTAGCTATTACAGTTCTAATGTTTATACGCTAGGTAATTATACTCTGAAAATCCTAGCAAAAGGAATAACGGTTTTGAAAAGTAGATATATTCCAAAATATGTGTGTCTACCAGTACTGTACATATTCTTTGAGTATATTTAGTTAACAGAGCACATATAAATTTAACTTTTCGTAATTTTACCATTATATCTAAATTAACAGCCTAAGGACACCGTATTCTAATTTATGAACGAGAAGCATCCATAATGGATGCTTCATCAATACAAAGCAAGCTCTGAATTCCCTTCCCTAACTTTGACAAAGAATTTTATTTCGTTAATATGATTTCGATCAAGCGGTTCGCCGTTCAGATCTACAACGTACAAATTACGCCAGAGCTCTGCTCATCTACTGGGAACTCTATGTAATACCTATACAACTTCTGTCAGTTGGTCATCATCATTTTTTTCAAGTTCACGAAAACGGTGACAATCAGTCAACCTTGAATTTCTTGACCAGATATCCTAAACCAAGAATCACTCTCATGTCCCCTCCCAAAATACAGTTATAAGGCCATCAGTCCATTTTTTTTTCAATGGCCTGAATTTCAGAAATGCAAAGGTAGCATTAAACCGATTCTACACATATTAACAACATAATATTATTTGGTCCAAATGTGTAAAGAAAGTCTGGAGCATGCTTTGTATTAAAAAAAATATCCATTATGAATTTTCTTCTTCATAATTTAGAGTACAGAATCCTTAGGATGCAAATTTAATTATAAACTTACATGTAATTGCGTCGTGATATGTTAATTTAGCATCTTAAACGAATATGCACAGTCCAGGCAGGTAAAGTGCACATGGGATTATATCAACCTTCTTTCCCATTCTATATTTCATAACTTTCATAAAATCTAATCAACGTAACAACTACGAAATAAAAACAAACATATATAAATAGAAGTTGGAGATGAGGAGCAGGGTGGGGAGGGGCGTGTTCCTGGTGGGGAAGGGGGGGAGGGGAGAATGAAAAACACGCTCCTCCAGACATAACAGTTACAATCTTAGCCAGGAATGGGAAGAGGACGCTTGTGATCTTATTAAAGTTACATCACTGGGATTCTGCAGTGATGTGTGCATTGCAAACCCAACTGCTTTCCTCCGGGCTCTCATCGAGGTCCACTT
>NC_061092.1:6480822-6483322 GCF_015104395.2 Macrobrachium nipponense | reverse complement strand
CGGCTAACTCGCTTTTTCATTTTTTCCTTCGTGGCAAAAAATTAAAACCTTTATTTATACATAGCGTCACGTTTTATATACTTCGTGATCAAGTTATTCATATTATATATATATATATATATATATATATATATATATATATATATATATATATATATGTATATATATATATATGATATATATATATATATATATATATATATATATATGTACTGTAGGCCAAAAAAACTCGTGGCAGAGTTTCATAATTTTTCGTTCACCTGCCTGACGCACGATTCATGCCTTATTTATCTATTTTTCTTTTCAAAGATGGAAGAAATCATGTGTAATGACGTTAAAAAACAGTCACTGAATTATCTTTAGAACATTATGTTATGTTTTTTATCGAGTAAAACTATTTTTCCACTATAGCAAAATTGACGTGAACGAAACGAAGTGATAAAAAACGTTATATCACAACCATAGATATACATTACCAAATAGATAGGAGACACCTATCACTAGTAGTATCGCATAAACATAGTCCTTAAATTATCATTACAATATTAAGTTGAAGGTAGTTGAACTATTCCATTTGTTAAATTTTACAGAAAACATTGGAATCTCACAAAATGCTATCAAATTTTAAAAAAAAGAAAAAAAAACAACGATATCTTAACAATGTGAACCAGGCGACCTCACTCTATTGCTTCTGACGTTATGTGCACGGGTATCTAATGTCAGTGTGTCATTTATCGGTCTAAGAAACATCCTTCGATGAGCGAGAGAATCATTGCACTGCATTCGGTGCAAGTTCCTGTTGGAGAGATATCAAGAAAGCTTAATAAACCGGAGAGAATCATACATAGATGAATAAAATTGTTTAAAGAACGGCAAAATTTAGAACATGGGCCTAGAGGTGGAATACCTCGAAGCACCACATGAGAGCAAGACAATACAGTAGTGAAAATGTTGCTGAGCAACATTCATTTGTGATCTTTGAATTCTAGTGCCTCGTCACGACATTGCTGAACCAGGAATCATAACTAGCTCTACGCTTATGACTGGTGTCTGATGAATACTTTAGATGGAGAGGAAGAGATTTTTAAATCTACACTTGAAGTCTTTGATAGTTGTCTAATGTATAAGCAAACTTATCTTTGATGGATGAGAGATTCAGTTAGGCTTACTCTTTTTGTTTTGTTTTTTATAGGTGGCCAGTGAGTACCACGGATAGGGAGGGAAACGGTTTCAATGATGCAAGCATTTTTTTTTTCTTCAAAACCTAAAGAATACATTTTATTAAAAGATACTTTATTAACATCGGCCTAATCCTTCCATCACTCCTATACGCCACCTCCGCTCTCTTCTACATCTCAGGCGACTAGATCCGACTTCTCACTACGAACTCCACCTTGTGAAAGCATCACTAATGATAATGGTTATTTTAAAATTCCCCGCACCGACAACGGGCCCCTTAAAATACATGTTTATAAAATATTTTCTGTTCAAAGAAACTTTATCTTTTATTCCACAAAATATGTGCATACACTCGTGTTACACCCTGTAGCCGTCAAAGAGCAACCCTTGATTAAACCAGTAGGTTTTTCTTGAGAAAAAAAAAAAACATGAAATAGACTTAAACGAGAACGTCACCTTTCCTATTTCTTATCCTTGCAGCTACTTATGATATGCTTATGTTAGTAGGTCTAGTAGTTATACATGTGAACTAATTTGAATTAATTTCTATTTAAAAGAAATGAATAGCTACAGAAAGATCAATCCTAAGAAAGCTGGTTTAAGGAAAAGTAAGCCTTTCTTAATGTATTCGTCAGTTTTGACTCCCACAGCTTTCCAAGGTGTCCAAATGAAACAGGAAGATATGCAAGGAATTCGATAAAAAATAAGACTGAATTATATTCGTTTGATTTTTTTATGATTGCTTTTTGACTTTGAATAGCTAGGTCTGAGTTAATTATGTTAAGCAATTATTGAAAGGATAAGAAGAAAGGGAACATGGCTAATAAAACAAGAATAACGGGAATAGTCAAATAAAGCAGATTAATACTATATATATATATATATATATATATAATATATATATATATATATATATATATATATATATATATAGTATATATATGTACGCATATATATATGTATATATATATATATATATATATATATATATATATATATATATATATATATATATATATATATTGTCGATTTAAATATTCATTAATATTACGTATCCGAGAGAGTATGCTGCTGAAATAGACCTAGGCTTATCATGTGGGAAAATCAGAAGTCCAATTTAGGCCCACTAAACGTGTCATGCAAATTATTTTATTGATCAAAGGACAAAATTAGTTGAACTAAACATCGTTTTCAAAGAATGTTAACGCCTTGATGTATTATTTATCGGCTGTAGGAGACGAAATGACAACACCCCAGTGCAGTGCGATATGGTGAGTCAAGACTAGAGCGGCAGCAAAGCCAACTTCAAAATTTTCGGAAT
>NC_061092.1:6470822-6475822 GCF_015104395.2 Macrobrachium nipponense | reverse complement strand
CTGTGATCAAAATGGATGTTTTTCCAGTCATACTATCTATTTAGAATAAAAGCTCGATTACTGACATAATTATATATATATATATATATTATAAATTTTAAGCCTACTATTTTCATATTTTTATCCATTATCTGTACCAGCCTACTTCCTATCAACTAGAACTCAGTAAACATATAAACGATAAACATTCCTCAAGAAAATCTTTCATTACTCAATCCATTCCAATTAGCTTTGCAACTGCAATACGCCCAAAAGTACTCTTAAAGGATTATACTTCGTAAGGCTCTTGATGAAATGTTATACTTGCAAATAATTAATCTAATGGTTACAACACAATTACGCCGTGTAAACAATGTCAGGTAATATAAATTGGAATCCAGACAGAATCCGGTTAAGGCAGTTAAGCCAGGCTTATGAGAGAGAGAGAGAGAGAGAGAGATAGAGAGAGAGAGAGAGAGAGAGAGAGAGAGAGTTCTAATACACCTGAACTACTAAATTGGAAAGCAAGCAAGCAATGCAACCAGGCCAAGGTATGATATCCAGTAGTATAGAAAGTTTTACTTTAGGTTACTGATACACTTCTCGAATGATTTTTTTTTAATAATACGTTCATGTGAAAATAATCATGAAAACAAGAAAGTAAAGAATTAGAAAAAATAAAACAAGAGGTATACAGAAACTATTAAAAACTCAGTATCAATGTAAATTATCTCAACAAGACCTTGCAAAATTCAAATGATTTTTACCATTTTTTTTTTTATCTTTATATTCATGGTGTTCTCTATTCCACTAGCCTTTCACTATGCCACTTCCTCTCTCTTTCTCTCATCTCGTTTTCAGCCTCAGGGATAGTCTCTCTCTCTCTCTCTCTCTCTCTCTCTCTCTCTCTCTCTCTCTCTCTCTCTCTCTCTGTCAATCAAGATAAAACGTATTAACTCGGCAAACATCCTCCTAAGACATCAAGAGATTTCCGTGATTTAAAAGTGTATTTTTGTCAAGAAGACGAATTTATGAGGTAGCGTTTTCTTTTCCCTCTTTTTTTTCTCTCTTCATGGAGAGTTATTGAGCTTTCGTGAATTTATGATGAAGATCGCGATTCAAGCGGCTGCTGTGTTTAGTGAGAGATAAGAGGTAGTAAGAAAGAGAGAGATAGAGAGATATGCTCAACCAATACTCGGTACAAGCAGAGTTGGTAGCAGAGGTGGGACAGACCACCGTGGAATGGAACAATGAGTACCGGGAAATACGACATGGAAAGTTCATGTACAATGTACAAGATCTGAGGTTTATGTGAAGAACAAATATTAATTAGCGACATGCTTTGAAAACTTTAAAGTTTACACTTCTTTCATTCTCCTTGCTGACTGACACATGCGCATCCACTTGCTATTTTACTTATGTTGGTTGAAATTGTTTTCATAGTCATTGTAATCTAAAAAAAAATACCATTTAATTCTCAGCTCTATGAAGTAGGGATAAAGAATAAACGGTATGGATCCTACGCAAGTTAATTATCATCGTTTGAATTTAAACTGGAATTTGCACAGTACCAATCCTCAGGTGCATAAACTGGGGTACAGAATTTAGGATTAATGGGAGCATACATTTATCATTCTCTCACCTTTATTTATATTTTCCATCACAAATCACTGGTATATCTTTACTCTTAACCCTAAGGAGAACCCGAAGGCTTAATTGCCTAAGATCTCATTTTAAAGAGGTGTCTTCGTGGGTAATAATTGATTGACTTTTTTAATGGTTTCAAGTAGTGCCAGAGAGAGAGAGAGAGAGAGAGAGAGAGAGAGAGAGAGAGAGAGAGAGAGAGAGAGAGAGGTCTAGGAATTAATGGGTTCAAGTAGTGGCACAAAAGGAGAGAGAGAGAGAGAGAGAGAGAGAGAGAGAGAGAGAGAGAGAGAGAGATTTAAGAATTAATGGGTTTCAAGTAGCGGCACAAAAGGAGAGAGAGACGAGAGAGAGAGATTGACGACGAGAGAGAGAGAGAGAGGTCTAAGAATTAATGGGTTCAAGTAGCGGCACAAAAAAAAAGGGGAGAGAGAGAGAGAGAGAGAGAGAGAGAGAGAGAGAGAGAGGTCTAAGAATAATGGGTCAAGTAGCGGCACAAAAGGGGGAGAGAGAGAGAGAGAGAGAGAGAGAGAGAGGTCTAGGAATTAATGAGTTCAAGTAGTGGCACAAAAGGATGAGAGAGAGAGAGAGAGATGAGAGGAGAGCGAGAGAGAGAGAGAGAGAGAGGGTCTTAAGAATTAATGGGTTCAAGTAGCGGCACAAAAGGGGAAAAGGGGAAGGAGAGAGAGAGAGAGAGAGGAGAAGAGAGAGAGAGAGAGAGAGAGAGAGAGGTCTAGGAATTAATGGGTTCAAGTAGTGGCACAAAAGGGGAAGGAGAGAGAGAGAGAGAGAGAGAGAGAGAGAGAGAGAGAGAGAGAGAGAGATTGGTCTAGGAAACTTTAAAGAAAACCATATGAAAGGGAATACGCAAAAAACTCTGACTCCCCTCTTCATTAGATGAAGGTCCAGACCCAAGTGCCGAATGCCCCATTAACCGGAGTTGAGCTGGAATAATGGATCACTCACTTCCTGAACCTTCGGAGGAGCGCCTGGATAACAGACGCTGATACTGAGATACGCGACACATAACCGTTCATTGCTTCTTCCAGTATCTCGAGTAAGATTTAAATAATTCATCCACAGCATTTATTTCTTTGGCGACATCATGATGATGAATGAACTATCAACGTGCATAACTTCAGTCAATATCTTTTACCTTCTTTTATGTATGAACTATTCTCGAAGTGGTAAATCCACGTATATATGCATGTATATACATACATACGTACATATATATATATATGTCTATATATATATATATATATATATATATATATATACACATATATATAAGTAGGATTCATTCATCAATAACTTCTATGATTTCAAATAGGAAACAATAAAACAGTATATTACATAAAAGTTTTTTGGTGGCGTGTGTATTTGTTTATACCAGCAATGCAGCTTATATATATATATTTATATATATATATATAATATATATATATATATATATATATATATATATATATATATATATACTATATCTGCAGTATGACCCTCAAATATCAATTCAGGAATGCCGAAGACACATGGATGTTTTTTAAAAGATATTCATTAAGAAACGTTTCGCACATGACTATGTGCATCATCAGTCTGAAAAATGACAAATAATATCATTAAAATACTAAAAATACACTGGATTCTTAAAATGACAATTAAAAACATTAAAAGACTAAAAAAAAGCAAAGCAAAGTAAAAACAACTGCTGTTACACCAACCTTCAGGTACAAAGAAAGAAGATAGAATGACCAAAGAAAGAACAAGAACCTCCAAAGACGACTATGCCAGATATAGTTGAGCAGAGGAGCAGCCACCGTTTAACGATGGAACGAGTCTTTTAATATATAATGACTCTAAGGTCGTCAGATAATCTGCATCCTTAGAATACCCTATTATGGAAAAATGCTGCTTCTTGACCTCAATTTTACAATTGATAGCATGATTTTTTATATTTGAATGTTCTGGTCTGCTCAATCTTTGTCCGTTCTAAAACTCAACCCTAAGTGACTGTAATAACGCATCTGCAACACCCTTTTCGTTGATCCAATATAAGTACAGGACATCCTGGGCATGTAAACTTATAGACCACATTGGATCTGCATCCCTTCATGAGATCCAATGTGGTCTATAAGTTTACATGCCCAGGATGTCCTGGTACTTATATTGGATCAACGAAAAGGTTGTTGCAGATGCGTTATTACAGTCACTTAGGGTTGAGTTTTAGAACGGGACAAAGATTGAGCAGACCAGAACATTCAATATAAAAAAATCATGCTATCAATTGTAAAATTGAGGTCAAGAAGCAGCATTTTTCCATAATAGGGTATTCTAAGGATGCAGATTATCTGACGACCTTAGAGTCATTATATATTAAAAGACTCGTTCCATCGTTTAAACGGTGGCTGCTCCTCTGCTCAACTAGCTGGCATAGTCGTCTTTGGAGGTTCTTGTTCTTTCTTTGGTCATTCTATCTTCTTTCTTTGTACCTGAAGTTGGTGTAACAGCAGTTGTTTTTTACTTTGCTTTGCTTTTTTTTTAGTCTTTTAATGTTTTTTAATTGTCATTTTAAGAATCCAGTGTATTTTTAGTATTTTAATGTTATTATTTTGTCATTTTTCAGACTGATGATGCACATAGTCATGTGCGAAACGTTTTTCTTAATGAATATATCTTTTAAAAAAACATCCATGTGTCTTCGGCATTCCTGAATTGATATATATATATATATATATATATATATATATATATATATATATATATATATATATATATATATATATAAAACCAAGACACTGAAGAATCATTATGGATTATCAAAACGCCAATCACTGTCTTGTGTACGAGCGAAAGGGAGGATATCAAAATCCGCTAAGATAATATTGACACTTCGTCTCCTTGACATAATCAGCAACAAAAAATCAGGAACGCAATATTCCGAGTCAACCAAAACAAATCATTAGGGCGGATTAGTAAGGAAATCATTCACGACTGTTAGTTAATAAAGGGAGGGAACGGCTGTGCCAAGATGCGGGAACGGAAGAACGTTAGAGAGAAAGATATAGTAAATAAGAATTATGACAAAGAAATATTTGAGAGTTGAAAGGAATTCGATGTAGAATGTTTATGTGATATTTAGGTTACTTGCCGTGGGAAAATTAAGAAAAATGAAGTAACCATACCGAATTCAATATGTCAATAAAGTTACCAAAGACTGGAAAAGTACTAACAATACTTCGAGTTACCGGCGCATAAATTAATTATGATCGCGACTCCTTTAGGAAACTAAAAACGTATTAATGAAAACATTCTGCAAAAACAATGATAACAATACGATCATATTTTCGCAAAAATTACATTAAAAAAATCGATAGCGA
>NC_061092.1:6445822-6468322 GCF_015104395.2 Macrobrachium nipponense | reverse complement strand
GACAGACACAGTCAGACACCAACTAAAGAAAATCCCAAACTGGAAAGCCCAGGTCCCGATGAAGTCCATGGGATACTGGCTCAAAAACTTCAAGTCCCTACACCCACGAATAGCAGAACAACTCCAGCATTGTATCTCAAATCACCATGCACCAAAATGGATGACCACAGGAAGGACATCCTTAGTACTAAAAGACAAGAGTAAGGGAAATATAGCCAGTAACTACAGGCCTATCACCTGCCTACCAATTAATGTGGAAGTTACTAACAGGTATCATCAGGTGAAAGGCTATACAAACTACCTAGAGGACAAACAAACCACCTCCCCCACCAACAGAAAGGCTGCAGAAGGAAGTGTAGGGGTACAAAAGACCAGCTCCTGATAGACAAAATGGTAATGAAGAACAGTAGGAGAAGGAAACCAACTAAGCATGGCATGGATAGACTATAAGAAAGCCTTCGACATGATACCACACACATGGCTAATAGAATGCCTGAAAATATATGGGGCAGAGGAAAACACCATCAACTTCCTCAAAAATACAATGCGAAACTGGAATACAATACTTACAAGCTCTGGAATAAGACTAGCAGAGGTTAATATCAGGAGAGGGATCTTCCAGGGCGACTCACTGTCCCCACTACTCTTCGTAGTAGCCATGATTCCCATGACAAAAGTACTACAGAAGATGGATGCCGGGTACCAACTCAAGAAAAAAAAAGAGGCAACAGAATCAACCATCTGATGTTCATGGACGACATCAAGCTGTATGGTAAGAGCATCAAGGAAATAGATACCCTAATCCAGACTGTAAGGATTGCATCTGGGGACATCAGGATGGAGTTTGGAATAGAAAAATGCGCCTTAGTCAACATACAAAAGGGCAAAGTAACGAGAACTGAAGGGATAAAGCTACCAGATGGGAGCAACATCAAACACATAGATGAGACAGGATACAAATACCTGGGAATAATGGAAGGAGGGGATAAAAAACACCAAGAGATGAAGGACACGATCAGGAAAGAATATATGCAGAGACTCAAGGCGATACTCAAGTCAAAACTCAACGCCGGAAATATGATAAAAGCCATAAACACATGGGCAGTGCCAGTAATCAGATACAGCGCAGGAATAGTGGAATGGACGAAGGCAGAACTCCGCAGCATAGATCAGAAAACCAGGAAACATATGACAATACACAAAGCACTACACCCAAGAGCAAATACGGACAGACTATACATAACACGAAAGAAAGGAGGGAGAGGACTACTAAGTATAGAGGACTGTGTCAACATCGAAAACAGAGCACTGGGGCAATATCTGAAAACCAGTGAAGACGAGTGGCTAAAGAGTGCATGGGAAGAAGGACTAATAAAAGTAGACGAAGACCCAGAAATATACAGAGACAGGAGAAGAGACAGAACAGAGGACTGGCACAATAAACCAATGCACGGACAATACATGAGACAGACTAAAGAAACTAAGCCAGCGATGACACATGGCAATGGCTACAGAGGGGAGAGCTAAAGAAGGAAAACAAAACTGAAGGAATGATAACAGCGGCACAAGATCAGGCCCTAAGAACCAGATATGTTCAAAGAACGATAGACGGAAATAACATCTCTCCCATATGTAGGAAGTGCAATGCGAAAAATGAAACCATAAACCACATAGGAAGCGAATGTCCGGCACTTGCACAGAACCAGTACAAAAAGAGGCATGATTCAGTGGCAAAAGCCCTCCACTGGAGCCTGTGCAAGAAACATCAGCTACCTTGCAGTAATAAGTGGTACGAGCACCAACCTAAGGGAGTGATAGAAAACGATCAGGCAAAGATCCTCTGGGACTATGGTATCAGGACGGATAGGGTGATACGTGCAAACAGACCAGACGTGACGTTGATTGACAAAGTCAAGAAGAAAGTATCACTCATTGATGTCGCAATACCATGGGACACCAGAGTTGAAGAGAAAGAGAGGGAAAGTAACGAGAACTGAAGGGATAAAGCTACCAGATGGGAGCAACATCAAACACATAGATGAGACAGGATACATATACCTGGGAATAATGGAAGGAGGGGATATAAAACACCAAGAGATGAAGGACACGATCAGGAAAGAATATATGCAGAGACTCAAGGCGATACTCAAGTCAAAACTCAACGCCGGAAATATGATAAAAGCCATAAACACATGGGCAGTGCCAGTAATCAGATACAGCGCAGGAATAGTGGAATGGACGAAGGCAGAACTCCGCAGCATAGATCAGAAAACCAGGAAACATATGACAATACACAAAGCACTACACCCAAGAGCAAATACGGACAGACTATACATAACACGAAAGAAAGGAGGGAGAGGACTACTAAGTATAGAGGACTGTGTCAACATCGAAAACAGAGTACTGGGGCAATATCTGAAAACCAGTGAAGACTAGTGGCTTAAAAGAGTGCATGGGAAGAAGGACTAATAAAAGTAAAAAAGTAGACGAAGACCCAGAAATATACAGAGACAGGAGAATGACAGACAGGAAAAACCGAGGACTGGCACAATAAACCAATGCACGGACAATACATGAGACAGACTAAAGAACTAGCCAGCGATGACACATGGCAATGGCTACAGAGGGGAGAGCTAAAGAAGGAAACTGAAGGAATGATAACAGCGGCACAAGATCAGGCCCTAAGAACCAGATATGTTCAAAGAACGATAGACGGAAATAACATCTCTCCCATATGTAGGAAGTGCAATGCGAAAAATGAAACCATAAACCACATAGGAAGCGAATGTCCGGCACTTGCACAGAACCAGTACAAAAAGAGGCATGATTCAGTGGCAAAAGCCCTCCACTGGAGCCTGTGCAAGAAACATCAGCTACCTTGCAGTAATAAGTGGTACGAGCACCAACCTAAGGGAGTGATAGAAAACGATCAGGCAAAGAAATATCCCTGGGACTATGGTATCAGGACGGATAGGGTGATACGTGCAAACAGACCAGACGTGACGTTGATTGACAAAGTCAAGAAGAAAGTATCACTCATTGATGTCGCAATACCATGGGACACCAGAGTTGAAGAGTAAGAGAGGGAAAAAATGGATAAGTATCAAGATCTGAAAATAGAAATAAGAAGGATATGGGATATGCCAGTGGAAATCGTACCCATAATCATAGGAGCACTAGGCACGATCCCAAGATCCCTGAAAAGGAATCTAGAAAACTAGAGGCTGAAGTAGCTCCAGGACTCATGCAGATGAAAGTTTTGTGATCCTAGAAACGGCACACATAGTAAGGAGAGTGATGGACTCCTAAGGAGGCAGGATGCAACCCGGAACCCCACACTATAAATACCACCCAGTCGAATTGGAGGACTGTGATAAAGCAAAAGAAAAAAAAAAAAAAAAAAAATAATAATAATAATAGTAATAATATTCTTCACGTTTCTAGTTGATGTATGAGAAAATACCTGCTTGACTAATATATACTTCTTTATACTTACTCTTACCCTCACTATCTCTCTCTCTCTCATACATACATACATACATACACACACATGCATATATATATACACACACACACACACACACACACACACATATATATATATATATACACGTTCATTTTCATTTATTTTTATGATACCTCGTTGGCGTTCCTGATAAATTATCAATACTAATTACTCCTATCATAACACTATAATTCAGCAGCTGTTTGAAACAGGCGGGGGAGGGGGGGATTTGCGACAACGTAAACTTCTGATCGGAAGTAATTTGTTGTCTGGAGTAATCATATTCTCATATTCGGGGAAAGATGGATGGAATTTTCATCGAAAATTGAAGCGAGGACGAGAAGATTTATGAATGACGTCATTTGTCAGAATTCATCCACTCGGTGGCTTTCTTTTTTTCTCCTACCGTTAGTTCTCCGTGTCACTTTATCAATGCATCTCTCATTTCCTACTTCCACAGAGGCTCGTGCGTTGTATTATGCAATTATTATGCTTCTCACAGTTACTGATGCCATCTTGGAGCTTGCTCAGTAATCACTATCATATTTTAGCGTTCAATAAGCCAGTGCCTCATATTTCACATAAGTCCCTACGATTCGATAAATACAAACGTATTTATATTATTAGTGCAATATACAATTCGACGACCGTGAGAAAACATTGTCATTAAATTTTTTTTTATTTCTTCCTCTGCATTTACAAATCTTTATCATCATCATTGACTAAAATAGGGTGTATTACTAAATAGTTAACACATTAGGAAATTAGTCAGTAATAAAACCAAAACTATTATTTACTCAACTGTCGTCACGAGTTCATCTTTACCACCTTTATAAATACAGTTTATTTATAAATAAACAGTTCATTCATGAAAAAATAGGACCACGATGTATCCGTGTCAGACCAAAATTGACTGAATCAGCCTGTTTAAGAAATCCCACACAAACTATACACTACATAATTAGCTCATGAAAGACTTGTTTATACCGATCACCAACGAACATGTTCAATATATCATCGTATGCAGATTGATGTGAGCTATGTCGGGGCGTGAAAGTGTCAACAAATACACAAAGCAAGTACTACTACTCCCACTCGTGTGTGGGAATACGATCACACGCCCGCGGTCTTTATGAATGGAAATCCTACGCGATCACAGAACAGGAGCCCGTTTTACTCCGGAGTCCTAGGTGATGATCGCCTTCGATTGGCGAATCCTGCACGCAACTTGGACGGTAATGGGGAATGGGTTTCGCGAACCCACTTGATGTATTGATTTGTAATCGGATGTTGTGGGGATGTCGTCATTAACCGATTCGGATGGGAGATTCGGGTAGCCCACCTGAACGTTTGCCTCGGATTGTCGTGACCTGTAAATAGAAGGTACTGTGTCGACGAGAGAGAGAGAGAGAGAGAGAGAGAGAGAGAGAAAAGATCAGAAGTGATAATACAATAACATGCTGCAGCACGAGAGAGAGAGAGAGAGAGAGAGAGAGAGGTTAGATATAAGACAAAAATAATCTTCAGAACGAGAGAGAGAGAGAGAGAGAGAGAGAGAGAGAGAGAGAGAAATAACTAAAATCTAGAAAACGCAAACCACCACCAGTGATGTCACCGTTCCAGCAATCGATATCGCGACCAAACAGGCCAAATCTGCCCACTCTCAGCTCGCGAAAGCAAACGAGTAATGAACCGCTTTATATAATAATTATTTTGCCTGGTGGCGCGCACTTATTCCAAGCCTTCCCAAAGGACGTCGTACCATTATATGATGCTTTTGTCGCAGAAATCACAGGAAGTGGAGAGGCCTTTCAGCGATCGGGCCGTCGGGAGAATAAACGACGCCCACGCACGCACGATGAGAGCGTCCATTACTTTTGATCTTTTCAGTGGCTACCTAGGTGGGCAGAGGGCGTTCAATATGTATAAACGTGTGAACAAATACAGGCACGCACGCATCAAGCGTGTGTGTGTGTGTATATATATATATATATATATATATATATATATATATATATATATATGTATATATATATATATAATTTATATATATAATATATGTAATATATATATATATATATATATATATATATATATATATATATATATATATATACATGAATGACTAATACCGTAATGCAACAGTACAATATAAAGATAAAAGGCCCATAAAACACTTTTTAATGGGCCTTTTATCTTCTTATATATATATATATATATATATATATATATATATACATATATAATATATATATATATATATATATATATATATATATATATATATATATACTGCAAATCAGGTGAGGGCAGTAGCTATTGAAGTGACTATTCCTTCTTTTGATTTGATAAAAGAACAAAAATATTTTGCCACAGAAATCTGTCTCATGCATCACTATACTTTTGATCTGATTCGATATTAAACCTTTCACTAAAATCTAGCATTTGGTGACAGCTTTGTTTGAGGCTTAAATTAATATTGCCAAGCCCAATTACTCTATGTTAACACCTTTTGTATTCAGATCACCTGTTGCACAGTAAAATTAAACACGTTTGAAAACAGACAATTATTTCGTACATCTTTTGGTACTATTTTCTAATTATTTTTCCTTTTCGTTATTTGTCCAATGAAGGTTGTCCAACAACCTATCTTGGAACATGTCCCAGTCATGTACGGTAAGTTTAATCTTTCTTTTATATTAGGTCAACGCCACATGGTTACAATCGCAATCTTTCAGAAATTTGAGAAAATTCTATTCCATTGGTTTGGTATGTTCTGTACATCCACTGGATCATTTCCTTTCTACTCTTTCGTTTTTAATTCAATTTCCAGTTGAAGGTACAAATTGTTATTATCTCCTTCACTTTACTACTTCACTACCTAAAGACTTTGACAAGAATGATGCTTGGACAATCTGTTGTATTGCAAAGATGTTCAGTAAGATTAGAATAGCAAATACGTACTTTCTGGCCTTGCAACCATTGACTTATGAATTCACCATGAGATGACAAATCCTTATGTTTCCATTCAAAGCTGAGCGTGTCTCTCGCCTAGAAAGCGTTTCAGAGTTCAAGAGAGCAATTTCTAAAAATTCTGATTTATAACTATCTGGTAATCGACAAGAATTCTTCGATGGAAAGCGAGTACACATGAGGCCCTTTCTAAATTATAAATTCTTGGTTTTAACTGCAGCTACATGAAATCATGTCCAGTCCATCATTCGATGGATTTGCAACGCATTCATGGGGAGAATACCCTGTATTCAAGCAAATGGGCAATACCCTATTAAGTTGTCTTTCAATCAGAATCAGAGTGCGCTCAAGGTTAACTTTTTATCCTCTAGCGTTTGCAAAAGAGATGAAAGCAGCCCTAGTGCTTCTTCTGTTTCATGGCAGGTCATAAATAAAGGTGTACTAATTCGTTTTCCCACTGTGAAGGCTGAAGGAACAATAACTTATAACTGAAGGGGCGATCAAACAGAGGGGGGCAGGGCAATAAAGTAGGGCCCTAATGAGACCACATGTGACAATTATTCCAGTAATTAGGTGCTAAAGTATATGCCACGATCTCTCTCTCTCTCTCTCTCTCTCTCTCTCTCTCTCTCTCGGTAATCCTCTATCTCGGTGGAGTGGAACTATAGTGCCTGTATTCTGTCTTCCTCTAAATCTCTCGCTTGACAAGGAAAAATCATCTACTTCGCTGGTGTAGAAGCTTGCTGAAAGTACTCTCTCTCTCTTGTTGCCGTGTTAACGTGTGCGAGTCTTTATTATAACCATAATGAAATTCAACGCCACCCCCTGAATTCTGCTGCTAAGACTTTTAAACCTCGAGATTCCTGAAGCAAGAAAAGGCCAAAGATAAGAGTCTGAAAATTGAAAGGCACAAAGAAATGCGGCTGGAACCTACTAACTCTGAAGAACCTTTAGTACGTCTGCAGGCGACGAACCCAGTGGTTTGATCGACGCCATCCTTAAAGCAGCTACCTTTTAGTTGACATCCTAATAGCAGCTACCACTTAGTTGATGAACTGTTGAGCTTGTGGAGTCAATTTTCCTCTAGTACAGTGATCTGTCGATTTACTTTGTCCAGAGGGCCTAAAAATATCACAGGTCGTCGACCCCGATCTAGTAAGGTGACAAGTGTTGCCGCTGATTATACGATAATCAAAATATCACTTCCAACGCCCCATGAAGCAAAGGGCATCTGTGGAATTCCGCCAAACATGTCTTTCCTGTCCTTTGTCTTCCACAAATCTCCACTCATCTCCAGCTTCTCCCTTCTAGGAAGTTAGTGTCTTCCAACTTTCCTGGTGTCCACAGGAGACCAGCTGATGTTGTGTCATCTTATCTTCCCTATGGGACTTCTATATTATATTCCACTAGATTCCGACTCCACAAATTCTGCTGAGGATATGAAAGTTCCGAAGCATTTGAAAGATTCGCTCACATTAAACTTTTTTGCAAATGTCATTTCGTCCCTTTGTGCATCGTCTGTCCTCATCTAGGAAATACCCAGAAATAGAGTTCAGGAAAGTCATATTTTCTATTTTAGGTGATTGCATTACACATTCTGCTGTTTTCGTTAAGTTTTTACCGTGACCAACTTTTATACGAACATAAAATAAAAGTCCAAGGATTAAACTTGGCATATTTATTAGCATTACTATTCTATTTTTACAGAGCTAGCAATCTACATAAAATGGCCTTTCTAACAACCACTATTTTACGTGGCATTTGTGTGTGTGTGTGTGTGTGTGTGTGTGTGTGAGAGAGAGAGAGAGAGAGAGAGTCTGTGGATTGTGACATGATATCAATGAACCTATTGGCGTTGTCTAACTCATATAATAATAATAATAGCTATGTGCGCATGTACTGAGAGAGAGAGAGAGAGAGAGATATGAAATAAAACCATAAAAACATCGGTAAAACATGAAGTTAAAGACTTAATATTTGGTCAATAATTAGTAAAAGAAAAAATAAAAGTGAGCTACTAATGGAAAAACGCTACTAACCATAAGCATGAACATTCTACAAAATGGAAGACCCAAAAATACAAACACACTACCCTCTTCCTTCCCTACCCCCATTACTCCTTCCTACCACCACCACCCACGGCGCGGTGGGGCCGCCCGCGTAATACAACATCCGGCGTGTATGCTTTGGCCGGCAAATAAATCCTGTGATATCTCGGCCCGCAGGGCATGTATATGAATATTGCATTACCCGAGGATGAAAGGACATGAACTCGGAGATGGCCCTTGATTTGGAACCATAACTTTTCCTTGGGGAGGAGGAGGAGGGGGGATATTTTTTTTTTATTAGTATTATTATTATTATTATTTTTTTTTTTCTTTTTGCCAGGATCGCGTGAAATTATGCAATCTGGATATCAAGGTCTGTGCCGCGGTCGGGGTCGCATACTAAAATACTCCACTAAGATTCCCAGCTCTCTCGGACTACCCCTCCTTCTGTTCGCCTCAAAAAGTATACACACATTTTACATACGCACACACACATATGCACGCACGCCCACGCACAGACATATATATGTACATATATATATATATATATATATATATATATATATGATATAGTATATATATATATATCATATAATATATGTATATATATATATATATATATATATATACATATATATATCTAATATATATATATATTTTAATATATAATATAATATATAATATATATATATATAGAGAGAGAGAGAGAGAGAGAGAGAGAGATTGTGTGTGTGTTGGGGGTGTTACTGGCTTCATTTTTATATTATTTTATTTTATTTTTTTCCAGTAGGCGGATGTACAGTTGGGTGCCAGGTCCATAGACCCTACTTGGTGGTTTATTGGGTAGCTATACACACATCGGGATTGATCCACAGACCTACCTAACGTGAGCTGAGGGCTGCACAAAACGGCCACGGCGCCCACTTTACCTGTGTATGTGTGTGTGTGTGTGTGTGTTTTTGTACGTTCGTGCGCAGTGCATCATTACCAAATCCCTGAAAGTGATGCAATGTTACCGACAAATAACGAAGAACCATGTTTTTTTCATTTGATGTTTAGTGAACATTATTGTCCTTCTAGGCCAGTCCCTTACGACGCTCCTGATTGGCTGTTGATATGCCAGTCACAGGGCTGGAAACACTCAATCTCTTTCGAGAGTTCACATAAGAAGGAGGTATGTTCCACATTTCCTGAGGGATACTTCTGAAAGACTTATCATCGGCAGACTAGCAAAAGTAGAACTAATTTCATGAAATAAAGCTGAGCTGAATTCTATCGCTTACTCTCAAAAGGCTTGTGCGTTGAGTAAATTTCGTAAAAAGTGTTCTTGAATGTCCATAGGTATTTTGAATGTCCATAGTTTTTTTTTTATTGTTCATTGGTTTTAAGGTAAATTGTTTTGGAATCCAACTTGAGGATCTTGGTTATGTGGGGTTCCTCAGCATCATACTCTATTAGCAGTTAACTGCAAGTGCCTGGCATCTGCAATTCAGAGAAATTGATCCTCCCGATTTTTCTTAAACATCCAAACTCTTGGAGCGCCTGCTATCGTCTTATGCGTTGTCTACATCATATTAGCCTCTTTCGATATGGAGAATCGTCCACCACCTCACAATGCACCAAATATTTCGACAGACCATTATTACTCCTTCCAAAACTGTGTTCACTCTCATCCTCTCTACTGAATGAACAAGCTGCAGCAGTAGCCAATAAATATCCCTCAGCTTTAAAACAATCACATTTCAGCCAGGGACCACGTTGCCACTGACATGTAAACAAATGGTTGCGTTTTCTTCCTCATATTTCACCTTCCCGGCGCGGTCCTGATTACCCCAGTGGAGCGGCGTTCAGTTGTCGAACAGGACGCAACCCCGGTAATGAACAGAAGGCTCAGTGTCGATGTAGTGAGCGCGATTCTGCTCGTTTAGTCTGTGAGGGATCCGTGTACTAGGTAAAAATTTTCGTTGTTAGCCAACTTTCCGTCAGTATTTGAAGCGTCCAGTGCTAAAACCCACACTCGCCACAAATTGAGAAATGCATTTTATCGTATATCTGGAATCCCTTTCGTTTCCTCTTTGAAATGGTGTGAGTGTATATTTTGATGATGAGAATATGGTTCAATTTTGCATTATATAATCTGTACTTTTGTAAACTTCAGCATTAACTTTGCTCATCAATTTTACAATCAATCATACAATCGAATAGTTATTTCATCTCTGTTTTATGGTTACCTTTTTCGTACTGGGTTTAATGACCAACACTATTAATACAAATGTTACCCCTCTTTGTATTTTTATTAGTGCTTTTTTTCTAAAAATAAATTGTGAAAAACATTTCTAACCTTATCAGTAGAACATTCGGTATAATTAATACACGCAAAATGGTTGTAACTGTGTATGATAATGGATTATAATCATACTAATGAGAGAGAGAGAGAGAGAGAGAGAGAGAGAGAGAGAGAGAGAGAGAGCAGATTCACCGCTTATTGCTTTTTTTTTTTTCCTTCACTGCTTTACAGTTGGTGTCATTCGTTCCCTTCCCTCCTCCTCTACCAAGACTTACAAACCACCGGCACCTAGGAGAGGAACAAGGTCTTCAAATATAACTTTGCTGAGATATCTTCTCTCATACGAGTTCACATCTTTGCTACTAGTTACTCCACATCTTTGCTACGAGTTACGAGTCCCAACTAATTGAGAGCCACCGTCGTCAACTCGTGCGTTCTCTTTTGACAACCCAAAAATAATAATACGTTCCAGTGACAAAAAGGAGCAGAGTGTTCCGGACAACAAAGTCGCCACCGACCTGGCTGATATTTAATTATCCCCCGAATAGCGGCGCTATGGCTTCCCCTTTTGAAAAGCTGATTAACAATCGTGACGACGCGAGGCATTGTTCACCTTTAAAGAGAACATCGTAATTGGTGTGGGCTCGGTTCATCGGCGGGGCCTTTATGTAAACAAGCCATTGTCTTTTGTTTATCGATAAATCCATTATGTTTCGAAGTTATTGTTTCCAATGCTTTTATTTTTATTTAACTATTTTTATTTTTATTTTTGTGGCACGGGACAACAGATCGGAAAAGCAAAGCTATGTTGTAACTGCATTGCGTTATGTTCAGCGTACTGATTCATTAAAGGGGTCGTTGGACTACCAAAATCCTTTAAAAAATGATAATAAATAAATAAATAAATAAATAAATAAATAAATAAATAAATAAATAAATAAATAAAAATTCTTACACGTTTCAGTTTGGGTGTAAGTCTTCGTCTAGAACATTTAAAACAGTGAGATGAAGACTGATTGATTTGGAATTTATCTGCCGGCGCAACTGCCTGGGACACAGATGGCCCATAAGGAGTTTCTGTTTATCGATCAATATGGTGAATTTGATGCGATTTGATACAGAAATATTATAGCCAATAACCTGTCACTCCAGTAAGTTCTTTAAAAAATATATATCGAAATGAACACGGCGAAAAAAAGAAGTTTATATAATCGCGAACGGGCGAAAAAAGTAAAGTTTATTAATCGAATGAACACGCAGGAAATAGGGCTTGTAATAGTGATCCCAGGAATGAACACGGAAGATAAAACGCAAGATTTCTTTAAATAACATTTATATCTCCGGAATGAACACGGACGATAAAAAATAAGCTTTCTTTAAATAATATTTATATCTCCGGAATGAACACGGACGGAAAAAAGTAAGCTTTCTTTAAATAATATTGATATCCCAGGAATGAACGCGGACGATAAAAAGTAAGCTTTTTTAAAATATTTATATATAACTGGAATGAACACGGACGAAAAAAGTAAGCTTTCTAAAAAAATATTTATATCCTTGGAAAGAACACGGACAAAAAAAAAGTAAGCTTTCTAAAAAGAAAATATTTATATCTCAGGAATGAACACGGACGATAAAAAATAAGCCTTCTTTAAATATTTATATCCCAGGAATGAACACGGACGAAAAAACTGGAAACTCTCCTTATCATTCCTACCTACAACTTCTCTTTTCCTTTACAACGATAAAGACTGCGAGAGCAATTATAAAGAGAAGCAGTAATGACTCTAATACATTCTGAAAAGGTTCTCCATTTTCTACTCAGAGAAAATAACAGCGCTGGGACCTACGAGATCATTCAGCGCTAGGTTCTGCAATGTATAACAGGAGGAAAACCTCGCAGCTGCACTGTGAATAAATTTTTAAGAAAGGGTTAAAGAAAGGAAGATGGAAGAAGGAGACTATGAACGCAGGTACAGTAAAAGAAATGAAGGGGGTCGCTGCAAGGAATCCCAAGTAATGTCTCTACTGTGGCTTTGTAAAAGAGCCCGAGATATACTTATGAGTCGAATTTATCCGTCTCGACAACAACAGGTTTCAAGCGACAGAACAAGAGGCGAGACTGTGTGGTTAATCTTGTCTATTGAACCATCTGACAGCTGGCTCGTAAACTGCTGTCTCGGCGGCTCTCTCTCTCTCTCTCTCTCTCTCTCTCTCTGCCGATCATCTTTGAAGTTATGCTTCCACCGCGTGTGAAGTGCAACTCCCGATACTTCTGGAGAGAGAGAGAGAGAGAGAGAGAGAGAGAGAGAGAGAGAGAGTTTAATCTTTCGTAAAAACGGAACAGATAGGTGTTCGCCGTGTTCTGAACCAAATTCTTTAAAGAGAGAGAGAGTGAGAGAGAGAGAGAGAGAGAGAGAGAGAGAGATCATCTTTTGTAACATCGGAACCGACAAGTGTTCGCTGTGCTCTGAACCAAATTCGTGTGTGTGTGTGTTTTAGAGAGAGAGAGAGAGAGAGAGAGAGAGAGAGAGAATCTTTAGTAACAGGCGTTCTGAAACGAGTTCTATTGTGTGAACAACTGGAAGAACTGACATACGAGTCGATCTTTGGTCTTTCCGATTCCATTTCTCGCGAACAGATTCTGTCTGTCTTCTCATGTCTACTTCTTCTTTTGAATTATTCATTATAAATTATTCACAAGACGAAAATGAATAATTTTCAAAAGACGAAACAAGCACGAATGGACCACAAACGTTAGGCGTTCGAGATGAACTAGAAAAATACGAAATCACAATAAAAAAAAATCTTTTTATTCGAATCTATGATATAATCCACTTCCCAAACATTTCTGCCATTTAAATACATATAATAAATTCGCCCTTTCAAGATTACCATTATGCGCAAAACTTCCCATACAAGAAACTCGGGTTTCAAGGTTCTAGGGGCAAAGTTTTACTTGTTTCCTTTAATAATAATAATAATAATAATAAATAATAATAATAATAAAATAATAATAATAATAATAACATATGTATATATAAATATATATATATATATATATATATATATATATATATATATATATATATTATACAGAGATATATAGACAAAAATTAACAACAAATACTACCAGAACAGACAAAAGGGCTGAAAACCAAAAAGCCACAAAATGAGCATTCGTGGTAGCTAAATGATGGTATCTCTTGGTCGTGTCTTCATCTCCGAATTATTCTGAGGATGGCGGAGGCTAAAAACATACACACACACACACACACACACACACACATATAGACACGAGTTGAAAAAAAAAAGCCTTACGCAGGAGTAAGCCTATCTACACATATCATAACCTGCCCTATACTGCCATAACTTGCGCGATAAGAGCTGGAATATATGACTGGTCATGTGGGGCAGAGAGGAGAAGAGAGAGAGAGAGAGAGAGAGAGAGAGAGAGAATGTCCTCACCCATATTCCAATCTCTTCCAGAGTAGGGTTGCTCTCTGACACCTTCATCTGATAGTAAAATATACGAGAGGTCGAGGTCTGGGGAAACAGACCGGAACAAGACACGAATATTATTAGGCCTACGGACAGGGCGAATGGAAGTAAAGAATCAAAACCGAATTATTAATGTATATGGAGAAACAGATGAATGTCCTCAGTCAAACGAATAGCCTGCAGAAAAAGATCTCCTACTTTACTATATGTTGTCTTTAAAATAAAAATTCTAAATTGCTGAATGATGCAATTCTGAATACAATCATTCAATTTGCATAGCCATTTTGTTGCTATGAAAATAAGAGCAAACTTTCCTTCTATTATTCTAGATATATATATATATATATATATATATATATATATATATATATATATATATATATATATATGTATGTATGTATGTATGTATGTATGTATGTATGTATGTGTGTGTGATACATAGATATAAATTTTTATGCTCGTTGGTACATTCACAACATATTCTCTCTATCTTGCCAGGAAGCGCCACAATATCAAGTAAGTCACGACAGAAAATGTATTGCACTTATTTTTATGATGTCTTGTACGTGTAACAATAAACATTACGTGTTCTGAGGAATGATATTTATCATCTATTCAATACATTATTACTGGCAATTTATCAAACTTTATAATCATCAACTACACATGTCAGCTGCTGACCAAAGTTATTTGTCGAAAATAATGCAAAATAATCTACTACAAAGACAAGTCAAGACTTTTTTTTTTTTTTTGTATATTCAAATAAACTGCATGTCACGTGAAGGATATTACTGGGCCATGATCAAAGCTTCAGTATTTCCAAATATAAATAACAGAAAAAATACGAAAGATAACAAAATACGAGAAATGAATCGAAAAAATACTACGGCACAAAACAAGAAAAAAACAGAAACAGGAAAAATTTCTTTTAAAAAATATCTAATCGATTTCATCCCTTTAATACGTCTGGGGTTTATGCCATCACATCACACTTATCAAACTTTAATGTTTTCCCTTTGATGGGCCACTAACTATGATGGATAATCAATTAGTGATGGAACTCTAAATTAATGGACGTTGCATCAACTTCTCTATCAAAAGTTATCTCTATTATTTGATGTTTTATATCGGTATTACGTCGCATTCATTCTTCTGCATATATATTTCATAGCTCATTACCTCCTTGGTGCGTAACAGCTGTCCTTCTTCCTTTATAACCATTCCGTTTAATCTATCCGACCTCATTTCACACAATGCTTCTCGTGCCTTCAGTTCTGAACCAACTATAGGATTTAACGAGAGCGAGCGGCTCTATCGCTTCATCTTCAGACAACAACCACCCAGCATTCACGACTCGTGCGCGGCACACGGAACAAGCGGATAAACACAGCATGCAGGCAAGCAAGAAAGCACTGCAGCAAGCGAGCTAACGAGTACCCAATCAGCAGCAGCAGCAGCAGAAGCAGACATGATGAATAAGCACTAGAGCAAACAGTGATGAAAGAGATTCTGGAGTGAGTTAACTTGTTTTCTTGAGGCTGGGAGGCATTTCGTTAATAAATTCCTTCTGGTGTTATGAGGATTATACTAACTCCCTGATTACATCTTTCGTTTGCTGCAGGCTGGCTAACGTCACTCTCTCTCTCTCTCTCTCTCTCTCCTCTCTCTCTCTCTCTCTCTCTCTCCTTACATTATCCTCGAGTTCTTTCATTCTCCTTTATTTCAGTATTATCCTGTAGAAATCACCTTTCGAGATTTAAACTTTCTCCCTTTTTTGGTAAATCAAAATTAAATTCTCTCTCTCATATTCAAATAACGGGAAATAAACAAAAGTGCATCGGATACAGTCGTTCTGATGCGAAGGGCAGGACTGCAAAAACCTCCGTCAATGACCCAGATAAAGAATGTAATATCTTACCTTCTAGCAACACATTTTCCCCATTATCTTACCTGAAATAGAAAGAAAAATTCCAGTCAAAATTTTGAAAACTCAAAATAATAAAAATGATTAAACATTTTCGGACATTCGGTAAACAACTATATTCGAACCTTAATACTTCAGCTGCCCTAATTGCTCTCGCAAAGCCGGTTAGGCAAGATAAGCTAATGCCTGAAGAGATAAATTTGACCTGATAACTTCAGCATTAATGCGAGCTGGGTCATCGTTTCGAGTGAAAAATAACCAGCAATTTTAATAATACCACACGAGATTAAAATAAGTGTATTTCAAGATTGATAGTCTTTCTTTAATGGCGTTTTGAGAGAACATTTTCTGTTGACTGTGCAGCCACTTATAAATATTATCATGATTAATAGCTTGTAACTTCTGAATTGCGGGAAGAAAACATTAATTAAAGAAGTGTTTCATAAAAAATTAAATGTTTGCACCAGTTAGGATACTTAATCAATAGAACACACACGCATATATATATTTAATATAAATATATATACAAATATATATATAGAATATATATATATAGAGATATAATAATATATATATATATAAGCCATATCTATATAGTATATATATATATATATATATATCATAGATATATATATATATATAGGAAGATATCTATATACAAATATATATATTTAATTTGTCTTTGTATATATATATACATATAAACACACTTTTCACTGGATTTTATATATATAAAATATAAATATATATTATAGATCAGAGAAAGAGAGAGAGAGAGAGAGAGAGAGAGAGAGCTGCCGCGTTATCAATGCCAGTGAACAATTCATATAATTTTATCCCGGGCAACAAAGAACACATAATTTATCAATTTCTTTCAGCGGGGTTAAAAGAAAAAGTATTGACACTGATATAAAGGAAGTTGCTTTATCGAATGTGGGCGACGTTTGTCTATTGTTATTCCTGCTCCATCTCTCCTTTCATAACAGATCGTATTGTTGTCGACGCTCTCTTCATAATGAGACAAAAGATTTCAGCGCTTTAGTATTCAAAACTCGGTGAGAAAAACATATTCTTTGTCTCTGGGAGAAGAAAATAATACAATATATATATATATATATATATATATATATATATATATATATATATATATAATATATATATATGTATATACATATATATATGTTATACGATCACAAGTAACACGTGAAGATTGTATATCAAGAGCCAGCAGGAAAAATGAAAAGCAGCAGTACCTAGCGCTTTCGTGTATTCTTGATACACCTCATCAGGGTACAATATATATATTGTATCCTGATGAGGTGTATCAAGAATACACGAAAGCGCTAGGTACTGCTGCTTTTCATTTTTCCTGCTGGCTCTTGATATATATATATATATATTATATATATATATATATATATATATATATGTGTGTGGTGGTTGTGTGGTGTGTGTGTGGTGTGGTGTGTGTGTGTATACTGTACTACTGCCCGCAGGGTGGGTGTGTGTGTGGTGTTTTGTTGTGTGTGTGTGTGTGTGTGTGAGAGTGTGTATTAAGCTACAAATGTCCTATAATATCCAATTCTCTCTACCTCGGAATCAATATATTGTCATATGTGTTAAACGAAGGGGAATTTCTTAGTTGATAATAATTTCGTCCTATCGTGGATTCGAACCAGCGGACAGGGGAGAAACCAGGACTTCAGTGGCATTACCGACTCACTTGTTGGCCGAGTCGGTAATGTCACTGAGGTCCTGATTTCTCCTCTGTGCTTGCAAAGTGTAAGAAACTTGGAAATGGAAGAAATACGATTGAAATGCGATGGAGTAATAGGTGAAGAGTTGTGAGAAGTTTTGAATAATCTATAATATACTACATGACTTTAAGTCATAACTGTAGCTCGGCTGTTGTTATGTAGGTAATAGAGATGTTGGGTAAGTGATGCAAAGAATTGTCTGCGCTTACTGTGCAGCGATCAGGCAATTGAAATGCTCTAACATGAGACTGCATTCTAATATATTAAGAGTTGCTCACTCACTTGTGACATTTTCTGTACTTCAGATTTCCTTTTCAAGCCAACAAATACTGAACTGTGTCGCTGGATATATGTCTCATTTGGCTTCACAGAAATGTATTTTAATCAATATAACATCATCCTTGTAACTGCTTCTATACAAGCAAAGAAAAAAATTAAGGTAAATATATATGAGATCGCAATAGAAAAATGGCTGATGGTACATGAACGATGACCCAAAACTGTTTGTGAGAAATTGAACAAAAACGACAAAAAACTGAAACATTACACGGAGGCATGAGCACGAACACATAAAGAAACAAGCGCAAATAAGCAAAATAAAAAAGACAGACAGACACGCACACACACACGAGCTGGCAAACTAGAGGGTCGAAGATTAGGGGGAGCAGCGGCATATTCATGAGAGCGGACCCAAAATCGCCTCGCATACAACCCGCGGTGGGCTGCTGGAACAATGCGAGAGGCTCAGGCTGGATTACTTGCAAGCCTATTGAACTCGGTTCCAGGTTCAGCTGGAATCATTACCGATGATTACGATTAAGTGAGCGCGATCGCTTCTTTCGGCGTGCTCCCTAAAACAATGACCCGCTCCGCTGGCACAACAGGTGGTGTGGGGAGAGCCTCGTCTCATGGCAGGGACACCATTCTTCGTCTTATTTTTTTTTCTTTTTCTTGGGGGGTTGGTGTTTTCGTTTGCCACGGTTTTCACCCGGTATTTTTTTGTGTGAAAGAGACGCTTGAACTTCAAATGTTTTTCATTTACATACATTCTCTAGTTTTTTTTATATAATTATGAATCTCTCTCTCTTTCTCTCTCTACTAGAGCAACGTCCTTGCTATGAGAAAGAAATCATATATGATATATATTTAATCTAGGACAAAATAACAAAATGGTCACTCACACACACACACACACACAACACACACATATATATATATTATATATATATATATGATATATATATATATGTATATATATATTATATATATATATATATATATATATATATATCATATATATATATATATATATATATATATATTAAAGCGCGTGATTGATCGTATACATATCGACCTCAGTTTGATTTCATCTACTCAAATTTGATATTGACCAAACGAAAAAATGATTGAAATTCTGTTCTCTTTATTTATTTATTAGAAAATACTTCTGGCTGGCAGATTTCAGCTCATATTATTTCTATTTGGTAGTGGAGACCCGGCGCACTAACTAGCACATTATAATTATGCATGCAAATGGCAGAATATTATTTTTTAGCTCACCTCCAAAAAAGTTTTTGACATTTGCCAGTATTCAAGCTCTGTTACACTTGCCATCAACATCATTAATTAGTCCCCGTCGTTGTTGTGTTGTTGTATTCTTCTTACTGTAGCTACTGCTGTTGTATTTTGACCTTCAATAATGAGATTCAGTCACGAATGAAACTTTAGCAATGGTCCTTTTGTTTACGTCTCTGTTAAATGTACCATGAGATAGATCAAGATAAGCCCCTTTGAGAGGTACCCTATAACAGAATTGCCAAGACCTTTAGCTGCAAAATCCGAAGACTTATTTACAAAATCTCATCTAATATATTTACCCAAGATATAAACAGCGTGACAGGCTGCCTCGCTCGACGACCCAGGAGCACAAACATAAACACAGAATGTATTTTGTCGTCTATATACCGTGCCTGAATTTTTAGAAGCTATAATGGGGGTTGGGGGGAGGGAGGGGACACGTGTTCTCCGGAGTTCAAAGGTGTGTCATCCATCGTCATTAACCGAAACACGGCTTATTTTGGTAGAGAAATTTCCGACAATGAAAAGGCTTCATGACTGACGTTCAAAAGCCTTAATTTTTTCCCCCCACCCACATTTTGATTGAATGAATCGTTCGCATGACCTCCCGTGATACTGAAAGCAGCCCCATAAACGGCCACACATTTTCAAGATCTAGCCTCTTCCGTAACCCTTCTTCTCGTCCTCCTGCTATGTGACAGTGTTGCCAATTGGTATGTGTTTACCCTCCAAACTGGGTATAAGACTTACACAAAGCCGGGGAAATAAGTGAAATGAGCGTATCTTTTTTGTAGTATATATACATATTAGAGGAATTTTATCATTATTGCATTACTATGACAACTAGAATTCACGGAAACAGTTTGTAAATACATCGACGTATGTGTGAAGCTCCACCAAATTGGCAACGATGGTGTTGCAGTGCCGTGGAAACACTGACAAGCGACGCTTTTTATCTGATATAAATCTCCTCCCTCCAAACGTTTTACTTTTATCGTAGCTGACTTTGCACATTTCGCCTTTCATAGTCTCCGCGCGAAGGGAGAAAAAAAAAAACACTGTTGGAGGTGGAGCTGCACTCGTATATCAAACAGATAACTGTCTAACCTCTCTCATGAAAACAGCAATAAATCCCAATGCAGTATGGCGTCCCTGTGCAGACAAGACTTTGGGGAGGGAGGGAAATTTGGCATTATGAACGTTCAGGGAACCTCTCTCCCTTTGGGGTGGGCGCTCTCACTCGGTAATCTCAGTAGGTAGAGGGAACCAAATGAATTCTTTATTGGCTTGATTTTAACGCTCTTGTTCTCAGCCCCTGTATGGCAAATTCTTATTACGTACACACGAGTTAAACTCGATTTTGGAGCGCATTTGCGTCACGCAAAAGCTACTTATTCCCATGACAGATATATTCTGTTCTCGTTTGCGTCGAGAATTCTAAAAAATGAGAAGTGACTCTCGTCCTTGTTCCTACTGCTATGTCGTTGAGAACGGGCAGAAGAATGAGACAATGTTCATGCCCTACGGATTTAAGCGTACGGAACTGAATGTTAACAACTGAATCAGCTACAACTGAATCAGCTCATACGCGTTCGATTCCACAACTACATTAGACAAAAGATCCCACATTTTATCTTGGCTACGACTAAAATGTGGAATAGTTTTCCTAGCGCAATTGTGGAATCTTGTGATCTCCAAATGCTTAAAAGCGAGGAGCAAGTTCATTCCTGCTCTCTGCTGCTGCTGCTGATGCTGCTGCTGCTGCTGACGTCTCCTGAATTTCAGGTGTATCGTTTTTATTTTCTGTTTCCTCATATTTATTTGTTTCTCTCCTTTTCCGATAACCTGAATTCCTCTCTGAAGGCAGATTTTCCCTTTGGAAGCTTTCGGGTTTATGAGACTGCAGACTACGTCCATAAGGACTTTCAGCTGGTGATTTAAAGAAATAAAAAATGAAAGAAAGGAAGAAATAAAGAAAGAGAGAGAGCATTTTCTATGCAATATGCAGTTGAAAGAAAACGTAAGTTTAACTTCAATGTATGACACAAAGAAGGCAACCCATCCATCACTCTGCCACTGACATTTAATATTCAGATGTAATGACGCGAACAATACCTGTACTAGAAAGAATCTGAAATACCCAAAGAGACATCGATGCCAAGATTCCTTTCATATGCATCACTGGATACGATCCGGTTCTTACCTGAATGAGTCAAGACTCACTGGATATTACGAGAAAGTAAAAAAAAAAAAATAAATAAATAAAAATACCTACCATGGTACATACAGATGGATTCTCGTTCCGACCGGCATCATTGCATATTTAAATAAATTTCAAATACGCTCTTCGCAGAAAGAGAATTATAATAATCTTCGTGCGTCATCTTAACATCCTGAAACGAACCCTCTCATTGTTTTTATGCATATATTTCTGACGCAAAACATTACAGCACTATAAATACCTAAAAGGTCCCTGGATACAAATAAATAACTGTAAAACTGCACAACGAATGGGCTTTTCGTTTATCGTTTTAACACCTTGGTCTACAATTTAAGTCTCAAACGAAACCAAACCTTCAATCACATCAATTAAAATCTACCTAATATTGTAGACAAAGTGAACTATTCTTTAATGTTTCTATCATCCTGAAATGCCACTCCTAGTCTTCTATGGATGCATTATAGACCACACTAAAGAAAGATGCATATATTCTCCTTATAGTCGCATACATCGAGCGCTTTCCCAGTATCCCGATAGTCTATCTCTCTTAAAGGATCATTTAGTCAAAAAAAGCAACGTATCAACTCGCCATCAACAGAGACATCAACCTGAATAAACATAATTTACTATCTGCCGTTCCTCGTACCATTCTAGAGCTCTGAAATGAATCTCTCTCTCTCTCTCTCTCTCTCTCTTCTCTCTCTCT
>NC_061092.1:6405822-6438322 GCF_015104395.2 Macrobrachium nipponense | reverse complement strand
AATAAATGAGCACGTGCATAAACAAAGCTAATTAGCACAACGTAAAATTAAAAAAATGAGTGAATGAGCATGCAAATGAGGAATTAAAACATGAACAAATACATGAGAAACATTACTTATCATAAGCCAACAGATTATTTCCAAGAATTAGAGGCGCGCTGCGGAGACCTTGACCCGGTTCAGCCAGAATTTCATTAAAATCTATCGGCGAAACGCTGGGGTGTCCAGCTAATTGGGTAACAAACGAACGAACAAACGCACAAACATGCACAGTGAGAAAATCGAATTATACCAGCTACTTCCAACCATGTTGTCGGGAGCAACAAACTGACTCTTGACCGCAGCTCTTGGTGCAAACGTCGGCATTACTAAGTTAATAATGTATTAGTTTTAGAAATGGAGTATAAATCGAGTGAACTTTGACCTGAGTAAATGATGTGAAATGGTTTTTAAATAAGGATTTTAGTTTATCTTTTTATTATACCTTTTCCGTTTGAAGGCAAATGAATATATATATGAATAAATCAACATGATATGTGTGTAGATGAACAAATCCACTGATAGAGTTCGTGAATGTTTAAGCATCATAAACAGACAATTTTATTATACAAATAGACAAGCAAACGAACCAAATATACTTAATATCAATTATATCGATCTCATTATTGGCTCGGTCGAACAGCGTCAAGAACAAGGAAAGTAAACAGCAAATCAAGAGATAATGACGTTCAGGACAGTTTGATACTGGACATTTGGATACCGGACATTTGATACCGACATTTGTTACCGGACATTTTGGTGACTAGGCTTTTTTCACTACCGGATATTTCGATACCACTATATAAAGTATAAATCCAAATTATGTATCAAAAGTAAGGAGTTAAAAGTACAAATAAAAAATTAATTATAATTTTTATTATTTGTAAAACACAGTACAAGTATGATTAAAGAAAGAGCAACAATATTATCTAGTTACAAATGTTTAATGTTATGAGCAATGCCACGAAGATATTGTATTTTATTTGACGGGTCATACCGTTCCAGCAATTTTTTTATACGCTGATCGGCGTCTCTGTATTTTTCTTTTGAGTTGCACTGTCTCCACGATTGAGATGGGCAATTCTTGTTGCACTGAGAGCCTCTTCATGTTTTAAAGCAGTTATAAGGGACCAAATGTTAGGATGCACATTTGTCACTGACGTTCTTTAGAGCATTTGAAATCCTTCAACATAGTTATTGGTGCGTGGCATACCATTTTCAATGCGTTCATGAACATTCCATAAATGAATAGGGAAGGCTGGCTCGACTCTTCGCCTTCGTTGGCCACGACCCCTCACTCCTCCAATATAATTGCTTTCGAAATATGCAACAAGCTCTTGCGGAAAATCGTCGTCATCAGTTAATTCTTCGAAGCCGTCAATAACATCGTCAATAGGAAGGAAAGCAAGTGCGGGTAAACATCTCACTTTTAAACTAAAAAAATTACCATCTTGGTGATATGATGTTTGAAACCTATGTTACAACTTGTTTGTAAACATTTTGTGGACAGGTGAAATAGGCAACAAGGAACATCTGAATTAGGGAAAATATCTAATAAACTATTGATGGCTGCTTTTTCAAAATCCATCATCACATAATGCAAGAGTTCTTTTATAGTAGTAAATAGTCTAGCATAAGTATCTTGTATCTTATTTGGCAACAAGGCGAACATTCTCGGAACACTAATGCCGTTGTCTTGAATAAAAGTGTAAATACAGTTGACAATAAATAATTGGGCTACACTTAAAGTTCCATCTACGGCCCAATTTTTGGCTCTTTTGATGTCACTAATTCCCGAGTCAGTAGCAGATATTAAAATTCTTTCAGTATCATGTTCTCCACTGTCAAACTGTAGCCACTTCAAGCCATTTTCAAGGTAACAATACTGATCAGGAATCAAATAACCATGCCGTACCTGAGGTATAGGCGATACATTTTCTTCTATTTGTCTCTAACGCCTGATACTACGACTCAACGAAGATACTGAAGCTAATTCTGAAATAGCACATACATTCAGATTTTGGGTTTCTTTACATATTATAGTACGAGGAGCATCTTGTGTTGAACCAGACATATTTTCATTGATGATGTGCTAATTTTGATTCCACTCTTGCTGCTGTAGCACTGTGATTATGCTCACCTACAATCTTAACGATTTTGTTGTCACTATCACCAACATAGGTGTGTACGCGGGCTTTATACATCCTATTTTCGCACTGCCAATACTGCTTTGAACCATCCTTATTAGTTTTGTGTTTATCATATATATAGTTTAGATCATCCACTAATTTTTTTCCATTTTTTTTGTTGAAGCAATTAGACGAGCCATGGGTGATACAATAAGAATATCTATATTTATCGTTGATAGCTGAGCGTTAGTAGTTGACCCTTTGGTAGTAGACTGAGAGTGATAAAAAAAACATATATTTAGGTTCCGACCAATGTTTACTATAAATAGCAGGTGTTTGAAAAAAAAATTAAAACAACCAATTACAAGAAAAAGTGTGGCAATTATATAAACACCAATTATAAGAAACTCTTATCTTCGCGCACACACATAGTGGTATCGAAATGTCCGTAGTAAAAAAATCCTAGTCACAAATGTCCGTAACGAAATGTCCGGTATCAAATGTCCGGTATCAATATGTCCAGTATCAAACTGTCCGGTCACCATAAATGACAATGAAAAGCAACATTGCCTTTCAATTCAGATCTTCTGAATAAATGAAGTCCAAACAACCCTGTAACACTCGCCAAGTCACCACAGCATACATTCATTCAGTTAACTGTAGTGTTTTGGCTACGTTTGGGAGCGGCTCCCTCCCTCATTTGCCAGGCTTTGGAACTTTTTTCCTTCTTCTGTTTCTCCTGAATAAATCTAATACACTTCAAAGTTCACGCTGTCTTCTTGTTCGTTACGTTAGCTACAGGCCTTGGCTTTTTATGAGCATTACGTCACCCATAACAACGGACCCAAAATTTTTTTAGAAAAAAAAAAAATTATTAGCTGTTCAACTTAACTAAAATTAAACTGCGCGGCGCACGCACTCACGGACATTCTTCCAAAGAAGCCCTTTCTATCTCCGCCCCTTCGAAGTTTGCCCCGGGAGCCCTGGCACACACAGAAAGGGCGGTAGGTTAACACCATGTGAATGATGAGCCACTTGACGTTCCCACGTACTGCCAAACAGGGCTCCACCATTTTATCCACGAAGATGTTTACGTCCACGTGCTTTATTAACCCTGTCAGGTAAAGGACATGTTTCGGATAGTCGTAATATGCGATACTAATATTGGGAAGACTCCCCCCGTCCCCGCCCCGAGGGGAATTGGGGTGGGGGAAGTTGGGGTCGGTTATGGAAGAGCACTCTATCTTTGAAGTCCCTTTATCGATGTTTCTGGTTTTGAGATTTTAAATCCAGGGAGATGTGCTTCGTACCTGCAGTTCATTGAAACGAGAGGGCATTCAACTCAAACAGGTACAGATATATTGTCTTCGTAAGACACTAATTCCATGAAGGTAAAAAACTAGGAACCGTTACGGATAAATAAACCAAGAATAATATAACTGAATAGCCAGGAGCCCTATAAGAGATGAATAGCCAAAACCCGTTAGAGATAAATAACCAGGAACCGTTCGAAACATATCACTACGAACCGTTTCTTTAGAAAACGCGCACAAAGGAACAAAATCAACAACAACAACAATAACAAACACAAACACGACAGGTTATAGTACTTGTGAAATATATCAAAAGTTTACCCATGAAATCTAATCGGGGGTACTTAAAAACGCGTGAATTATGAGTGATGTACGTGAATACGTCGATAAAATCGCAATATATCGTCCGTGGGTAATTTATCGTAGCGTAATCAAATCTGAGATAACGTCCTTGTTAATTACAGTCCGAGTGATTAACAATGGGATGCCAATTAAGGCTTCATATTTCGTCCGGGCGTGAGGAAATCCTTATCCCTTTTCAGAGAGCGTTTCTGTCATATGAAATCCAACGTTTGTGTTTGGTGATTCAACCCTCATATGTTAGAAGTATTTCTGGTTTTTGTTCGCTGTGTTATTATTATTATTATTATTATTATTATTATTATTATTATTATTATTATTTGCCAGTAGTATTAGTATTAGTAGTAGTTACATTCTTACTGATACGTTTTTAATGTAACTATTGCTATTAACATCATCATTATTAGTGTACATATGCCCACAAAAATAACGGAATATGAGCGATGGTCATTATACGTATATTTCTATACGTAATATATACTTACTCATCTATAGGGCGCAACTCCAGCTTTAAACCCTGTATTTTTTTGCGTTACTCAGCTGCGTCAAGAGTCCTTGAAAAGAGCAAAAGAGTTTTATAAAGTACACGACTTCAACCCTTTGGGTTGCCGAATACGACTCAAACCGTTTGAGGAAAGGATTTACAAGTCTTCAGTCTTGATTTACTGGATGAATGGTGATCTGTAGGTTGCAAACATGTGGTGAATATTTGCAAGGGTTTATTGGCAACGTCGCGGAATCTTTAAATATGAAGGTCTTCAAAGATATCAGTACATAAAAAAAAGTTAGTATAATGTAAACTGGCAGGGTTGAGCAGGAATCTGGAGCATATCCATTAAAGATATATATATATATATATATATATATATATATATATATATATATATATATATATATATATATATCTATATATATATATATATATAGATATATATATATTATATATAATATATATATATATTATATATATATATATATATATATATATATATATACATACACACACACACACACACATTATTATATATATATATATATATATATATATATATATATATATATAGTATATATGTATGTATGTATGTATATGTATGTATGTATATGTATATATATATATATATATATGTATATATATATATATATATATATATATATATATATACATACACACACACCCATATATATATATATATATATATATATATATATATATATATATATATATATATATATATATATATATATGTATATATATATATATATATATATATATATATATATATATATCTATATATATATATATATATATATATATTACACAATGTCCTTTAATGTCTAATTCGTTCTACCTCGGAATAATATATTCATGTTTGTTAAACGAAGGGAATTTTTTTTTTTTAGCTGATAAGAAATTCGTCGGCTCATGGGATCGAACTACAAAACCAAGAATTCAGGACGTACAGAGAAGCTCTTTACCCACAAGGCTATCACGAGTAGAGCGAATTAGATATCAAAGAAACAACTGTAGCTTAATGAGTGCATAAGAATCACGGAGATGTGAAACAATTCATGTATAATATATATAATGATATATATATATATATAATATATATATATATATATATATATATATATATATATATATATATATATGACGCGCGCGTGCGCATATATAGTACTAATAATATATTAAATATAAGAACGTTTAAAGAATTATGTGCAAAATTTTAACTTGTTGCACATGAAAATTCAGTGACAACACGATATTTCAAACATCAATACGGGAAAATTCCAAGAGTGAAATATAACAACTCCAGGAGAAAGATACGAAATAGTTGCCAAACATTTACACACACAAACACACACCCACACGACCTTCCAGCATTTAACGGACTATGTTGCTCAAAACTTCACGTCTCTGGGAATGAGTTAGCATTTGGCAGTTCCGGACTCCGTTCCTTTGGCGTATTCCGCTCCTCCAGGAATGAAGCGAATAAATACGAGCTCAAAGGAAGAGCGTAAACGCTTCCCAGAAGTAGCGAGCTTAACTATATAGACATTTATACCCTTGTAAACATCTGGATTTTTTCATTTCGCTTCGGAAGAAATCCACAATCTCACAGTCGCGTCTCAAGCCTCGATTCAGTGGCTTATTTATGATTTTTTTTTTATTTTGATCTACAAACTCACTCCTTTTAAATAAGAAGGCAATGCAAAGAGAAAGGAAAAATTCTAACTAATATTCACTAAAAGCTACACTGAGGTGCTCCTGATTCATCACCAATCACGTGTGGATTTCATATCTACGTGAAAGTATTCTTAAGTATTTTCTTGAACTGAAATTGACTTTCTAAAAGTATTTTCTTGAGCTGAAATTGACTTTCTAAAAGTATTTTCTTGAAGTGAATTTAACTTTCTAAAGTATTTTCTTGAACCGAAATTGACTTTCTAAAAGTATTTTCTTGAACTGAAATTGACTTTCTAAAAGTATTTTCTTGAGCTGAAATTGACTTTCTAAAAGTATTTTCTTGAAGTGAATTTCAACCTTTTTTTTCTTTTTAAAAGTATGTTTTCTTGAACCGAAATTGACTTTCTAAATGATTTTCTTGAACTGAAATTGACTTTCTAAATGATTTTCTTGAACTGAAATTGACTTTCTAAAAGTATTTTCCTGAACCGAAATTGACTTTCTAAATTATCTTCTTGAGCTAAAATTTACTTTCTAAAAGGGTTTTCATGAAGTGAAATTAACTCTATAAAGCATTTCCTTGAACCGAAATTAACTTTCTAAAATATTTTCTTGAACCGAAACTAACTTTCTAAAATATTTTCTTGAACTGAAATTAACTTTCTAAAATACATTCTCGAAGTGAAATGCATTGTCTTGAACTGAAAACTGGCTTTCTAAAGTATTCTCCTGAACTGAAATTAACTTTCTAAAATATTTACTTGAACTGGAATGAATTTCTAAATAATTTTCTTGAACCGAAATCAACTTTTCTAAAAGTATTCTCATGAACTGAATTGAACTTAAAAATCTTAAAATAAATCTATCTTGTTGAATAACTCAACTTCCATCCTTAATCGTTAGTTAATCACCCTGCTCAATTTCATTGGCTTAAAAGAGAAAGAAGGAACCACACTTTAATTCACGGAGGGGGAGAAAAAGCGGAGTCAACTCAAGGCAGGTGTTTAATTACCTCGCCGTAAAAAATAGTCAATGAACAAATAGTGGACCGTAATATTCAGACATTTGCATAAACAAGTCTGGATAAACAAGACAAATTAGATACCCTTTTTCTTCCGGCAGCTCTGAAAAGAGTCCTCCCTGAATGCTGGAGTAGGTGAAGTGAGACGGAGTAAATATTTAAAAGGATTCTCTCTCTCTCTCTCTCTCTCTCTCTCTCTCTCTCTCTCTCCTGGATCTCATGGAAAAGTGTCGGTGACAGGGGAAAGCTAGTCGTAGCTTACATCTATAATCAGGGATTCTCTCTCTCTCTCTCTCTCTCTCTCTCTCTCTCTCTCTCTCTCTCTCTCCATTTCCACGGCTTCATGGAAAAGTGATGGCCTTTAGAATGGCAATTGCAGTATTCATCCGCACTCCGGAATTTTCTTATCATCAACAGGTAACAAAACTCTCTTTGTTCTTCAAGTTGAAGGACATACAAGTCTCATCACAAACACGTCGACCCACGAAACAATCACTTTCCTTTACACCCTAATGTTACGTGCATTTCTTTTAATCTCTAACTGCAGTTTTTCTTCTTTTTACTTTTTATATTTTTCCTACTCCATCAGGAATATCTGCAAGCAATATAATCTTTCCCTGAAAAAAATCTAATTTATCTAATGCTCATAACCACACCCTAGAACAAGTTCCGTTCAAACGTCCGCCCATTCTTTCCCATACCTCTTAAAATATTCTATCTACTTCATCTCCACCATTCAGAGTTATCGATAAATCTCATTTCCCATTCAACATCAAAGGACTCCATTTAACAAGTCTCCAAGGCCTTTCTCTAATTAGATTAGCATTCTAACACCAAAACACTTTAACTGCACTGACCCAAAAGGTTTTAACGTCACTAATATCAGAGTACCCATTTCAAAATGGATCTTTGTTATAGAAGTTTATTATTTCAGTAAAAGTTCCCAGTACTTTTTTCTCGTTAGCATTTTACCCAGTAACGCTTTCCTTCAGCATTTGAGCTCATGATATAAGCCACAATTTCACCGCCGGCCTCTGCGTACAGCTTTCGACTCTCATTATCATGCAGACCTACATTTCGCTTCGTTCCCTCCTACCTCGGAACGGAAACAACCTCCTCCTCCTCCTCCTCCTCCTCCTCCTCCTCCTCCTAACATCATCATACCGGCTTCCTAAGCACTGATTACCCGACTTAATTATCTGTCGGGAATTGTTGATGACCTGGTCGTGAGAAGCAAATTTTTCGTTGCATTAATTCCATCAGTGCTTGTGTACTTAGTACACGAATTCCTTACGCTGGCTTTGACGAGTTAGGATTCGTGGCGTGATGGAAGAACACGTTGGTTTTATCATTGCTTTAATCTTTACTATTGTATCACCTATGTCATCGCAGGTGTACCACAAAATACGTGTATGCTTCAAGCACCTGAATATCCCATTACACAGTTTTCCGAAAATTATGTATCCACCTATATCCCTCGTCGAAATATATACAGTTATCGGAGTTTATCTCACGCTGAGGAAGTAAACCTTGATGACATCTAGATGGCTGGTAAACGCTCATAATTAATTATCACATATTTGCCAACATTATGAAAAGGCACCTGCTTCTTTGGCAACATCTTCAGGGACCTATTATATTATTATTATTATTATTATTATTATTTTTTTTTATTATTGTTCTTATTCAAAAGATAAACCTTATTCTTATGGAAGAATCTAACAAAGGTCATGACTTGAAATTCAAGCTTCCAAAGAATATAGTGTTCATTTGAAGGCAATAGGAAATACACAAAGAAGAGATCAGTCATTAGAAAATGAAAACAAATAAATAAATAAATGAATAGACAAAAAGGTACGAGCAGTTTTCTATTTCCCTTTCCGTCTACACTGTCCACTGTCAGCATTAACCTTTAAATAAGTGTATTATTAATATAACATAATACCAAAACCAATACTGCAACCCGTGAAAAACAACAGATAAAGTCACAGGCTTCGTACCAAAGACTGCCTCGGGTCGATGAGTTCGAACCTACTCCACTGAGAAGGGATGATTCGCTTCAAGTGCAGGATCTTGTTCTATCCTTGGGCAAGAAACGAGGAGGGGTCTCAGGCTTGCAACCCGACACCCTGAATAAATATTGCACATATCACGGCCTCTGTGTAAAGGTTGCGGAACAAATATATTTATCAAATTTTTTCAACAGGCTACTGCATATATTTATACATGCATACACACACACAGACACACACAGACACACACACACACACATATATATATATATATATATATATATATATATATATATATATATATATATATATATATAATAAATCATATTTCATGTTCAATCCAAATGTAAAATCTATCCTAGTTTATTCACAAATACTTATATCTAACTTCACGTAAGTACACACGTATACATTACACAAATACACACAAAATAAATCACTTTTCCTAATACCCCTTCCCACAGCGCCGCTGGAATAGGTAGCATAATAAGTATACCTCAGTATAATTCCAAAAACGAATAAGTTCAACCAGATTTAAACTACGATAAATCCTCTCCAAAATCAGATAGATATAAACTAACAAAACTGACAGAAAAATACGAACACATCTAGAAGCTCACAAACTCGCTCAGGCATATGCCTGCAGAGAGAGAGAGAGAGAGATGAGAGAGAGAGAGAGAGAGAGAGAGAGAGATTAGTATGACAAATAACTAGCTTTACAGAGAACACGAAAACGCTCCATCGTATCAAAATAGATTCCCCCTCACATTGAACATCCCCAGCTATCTTCCCCTCCCCTTACACCAACTTCCCCCCCCTTCCCCTCCCCCCCACCCCCCCCCCCCCCCCTCCCCCACCCCCGCATCACCTGTTCCAGGTGGGAAAATCTCTTCCCTCCTGTTTATCTTGGCATATTTTTTTTTTCTCTCAAAACACCTAAATCCCAAGCACAGGCTCTCGGTTATATACTTCACTTCTTCGTTAATTATTAATGAAAGCATTAAAGGGATGATTATTCATGAGAAGGACTGAGCTCTTCATGATACTCGCTGATGTGCCGGCCAGGTAATATAGTATCATGCGTAGGGATCTTTGGCCGATGTTAATTTTACCTTTAAGATTAAGGCCACAATCATTTTTTTTTTATTCTCATTTTAGCATGGAGTTTTCGATACATTTTCCCAGGTGATATATATATATATATATATATATATAAATTATAATATATATATATATATATATATATATATATATATATATGTCTTTTACACTGTTAGATCTTAGGCTTTGGAAACTAGAAATCATAAGTGATCGCTCTTGGAGAAGTGGGAAAAACTAATACAATTTAGTATGAATAGCAGGAATTAGACAGAATATTTCAGTTTGCCAAGGAACAAAATTTCAGTCTATTAAGTATTGAAAACAGGCGAATTTGGACATTTTTTTAATGTAGCTGAAACCGAAAACCGTTGTGTACTAATCGGGAAAAACCTGACATATATATATATATATATATATTATATATATATGATATATATATATATATATATATATATATATATATATATATAACTGTCAGGTTTTCCAGATTTGTACACAACAGGTTTTCGGTTTCAGCTACATTCAAAAAAATGGTCAAATTCGCCTGTTTCAATACTTAATAGACTGAAATTTTGTTCCTTGGCAAACTGAATTATTCTTTGATATCCTGCTATTCATATTAAATTTATTAGTTTTCCCACTTCTCCAAAGAGCGATCACTTTATGATCTAGTTTCCAAAGCCTAAGATCTACATGTGTAAAAGACAGACATCTTTCAGTCTATTTTTCTATGATTAATAATTTCACTTACATCGCGTCCTTCGCTTACGGACGAATTCTCGCGCGCATACGCATATTCCACGGTACGTGTGCTTGTAAATTCCTATCGAAATGGCGTCAGCGCATTTGGTCCACTCTCGCTGTTTTTTCAAAAGACTCGATTGCGACTGGTAATGAATTACTGCACAGGAAGTATTGTCGCTCGCCAAAAATGGAGTCACTGTATAGGTCAAAGGTCAAACACACTGGAGAAAGTGTGCATTTGAATACAACACTATATACATACTTTGAATTTCAGTGGTTATCGAATACTGTTACTCCCAATACAAGGCAAACTGCGACCCTGGTTTGCAAAGGAGAATTCTATAAGATCAAGTGCCTTCATAAAGGAAATAACCAAGGAAAATGAAATTAAGAAGTTAAGACAAAGTGTGAAAGAAAAAGAAACAATAAGATAAATAATTAGTAAGATAAAAATTCAAATAAATAAGAGAAAACACAAAAATAACAACAACCAAAAAGTTCGGGACAGATTAATTTAAAAACCGCAGATCACCAAATGCGAACGAGTTCCAGATCATAAAACAAGAGAGATAATGAGAGACACTAAGAATCTCGTGGTAAAAGATACAAATTAATTTCCTGAAGCACCTCATGAATCAACACCAAACATACAGAGGATATGAACGCATGAAAATCTCGCCCCTTACTAATTTGACCAAATTGAAAATATTGTTCATTGCTTCCACCTCTTGCACGCGTCAATCAAACTAGAAAAGAGATACCTCGAACACGAAGATTTTATGCTATCTGTTTTCATGAGCAACTACCGAAAACAAGTGGCAAATAATAGCTTCCACGTCTTAATTTTTTTCTTTGTCTTATAACAAGCGACTCATACTGACAAGGCACAAACGGTGTCTTCATTGTGATGGACTTTTCTTACAATAATATCACAATAAGTGACCGACACTGAAAACAAACAAAGGATTTCCTCAACATTCCAGCTTCTTATATTTCTTTCTAGCAGCTAATAACGTCACAAATTTTTTTATTTATTTATTTATTTATTTTTTTTCTATTATTTTTTTCTCAGCTTTTTCAAGAGTATACAAAAACCAATGACATCTTTATCATGATGGCCTTTTTCTTTATATTCTTAAACATAACTAAATCATTTTTTTCTGGGTTAACGACTAATGATGAAAAGACAAAACATATTAACCAATTTTTTGGTTATTATTATTATCTTGCGATATTAAAATATGCCGCCAATGAAGACAGGAGACAAACCACGTACTTCAACTATGATGTTTTTTCCTCTTCAAATCTTTCAGCGACTAATGTTGACAAGACACAAACAATGTCTCCAATGCAAGCCACTAATGAGTTCAAGACAGAAACAAGTAGTTGCAAGCTAACGAGACGGTCATGAATTGGTTTTTCATATTGTTGATAGAAATTGGAATTAAGAAATAATATATTTTGGAAGTTCGCAAATAGACAGCAACTTTTTCTTTCAGTTACTCATGTATATAATACAAAAAGAAGCTTCTTCTACATTCTACAGGGTGGTCCGAAAGTCTTGATACTCCTACCAAAAGGTACCAACAATAGAGGCACAAGTATTGCAATAATACAAAATACATATCCTGGATTCAGTTTATTCTTGTTACCCCTAAATATTATTTTAATTTTCACGATTTTTTGTCCTGATTTTGTTTATTTTTTTCATTTCAGATGGCTAAAAGCAAATAAACTGAATCCAGTACATCTTCTTCCGTATTACTAAAATACTTGTTCTGCTATTGTTTCAGTGTTCTTATTTTTGATTGTTCTTACAGTGAATAAACCGAGTCCAGGATATGCACGAGGCTGAACTCTAGCGTGCAGTTTCATGGATTCAGTTCTGATTTGCCTGTTTATATATTTGCTAATGTTTTCTCATTCACTGCTATAGTTTTTCAAACTATTTTGGCACAGATTTCGTTTCTTATATCTTGTTCGGAAGCTGGTCATGCTGTGGAAGTATATTTAGCAAGCTGACCACTTGTATCAAAATTTAATACAATCTGTGAACAATAGTAAATTAATAGAAAGAAAACTTTTGGGATCACTGTACAGGCGAATTCAACTACAACTAAATCTGAAATGACCTGCAAAAATAGCAGTCTGGACTGCCCCATATTTAATGATCTACTTAAGGAATTAATTATAACCAGCGTAAGCAGATGAATATAAAAGATGTCGTCATTCTTAAAGAAAAGTTTATACCTCAACCCAAAATAACAACAACCATTTTGTTTCGCTGATATTGTTGTGATTTTGTTGTAAATTCTTTTCCACAGGCTGAAATGCGCACCGTACAAATCCACGGCTCTATATCGACTGATTTATGAAGAGTGAGTTGGAGTGACTGAAAGCCAAGATGGAAGACAGGGAATGGAAACAGACGTCCAGTAAAAGGTTCAAAAGTGGGTGTAACATGGGGCCAAAGCGACGCTGCAAACCTAATGGCTACAGTGCACCACATGGGGTGCACTGACGGCGCCACACCCCTATGGGTAATGGCCCTATATTGTGTAATATGGTGAATATTATGAAATGTAATAATGAGAATGAACAGCATGCTGATGACAGAAAAAAATTCCGTGCGTTCCTTTGAATTATTCAACATTATTTTTGGCATCTGTTTTTACCAAACAAAATTAAGGACGACTTTCAATTCTTCTGAAAAAAAAAATATGACTTCTAATTTCAATCATGATTTGCCTATCAGGAAACTGCAAAATTGAGCATACAGCAAATCATGCAGAACTAAATTATGCAGAAAGAGCGAGTATATATTTATTTAAAAAAAAATGGTGGGAAAGTATCGTAATCGCTTCCTAAGTTAGGAACTATAAAAGTAATGTTCTAATATGGTCGTAAATAATAACTGAGAAACTCTATCTCAAGGGAAAAACTCATAAAGAAATTAAAATTAAATAAACTGATATAAATATGAAATATGAGATGCAGAACAATTTTAGATATGTAAATAGACCAGGAAAAAATATGACACGAAAAACTAAAGGTCTATAAGATTAAGTTACACAGAAAACTTAAGGTTAATGAAGTACAATACATAGAATATTTGATTTAACAAAGCTACGAAAAACAATAGATCTAACCATTAAAATCATAAATCAAAACCATCCTCCAAAAAAAAAAAAAGGTCTCCGGAGGGTTATTCACAGACCACAAACGCGACCTCCCGACAGAGACAGACAGACGGGCCCAACGTCGAAAGGGCAACAAATACCCGAGCGCCGAATAAAACGGAGACTCATTTGCATAAACGCTTATATAGACGGAGAGAGCTAAGAGGATGGAATATTTACGGCCGACGGCGTTGAAGGAGTCTTTCAGGAGTCTCTCTCCCGAGTGCCAGGGGGACACGAGGGAAGGAAGAGCAGGTGGGAACAGTGCCACATGGGTGGCCTAACGAAAGAAGGGCGAAATGCGGCCCCCTCCCCGGGGGTAGGGGTGGGTAGGTTAAGTAATGGATGGTTAGATCGTAGTAGATAGGACGATGCTGATGAAGTGGGAGGAAGTCGTTAATTTGTCCGTTACAGAATATGAAGACGAGATATGGGTTCGTTATGTATGAGTGTGAACACGTTTAAATGTATACGTATATTTGTATGTATGTGTATGTATGTATGTACACACACACACACACACACACACACACATATATATATATATATATATATATATACATACGTATTTATTATTTGGAAGTCATCCCCCTGTCAAAATGAGAGAGAGAGAGAGAGAGAGAGAGAGAGAGAGAGAGAGAGAGAGAGAGATATCAAACGCACAGGTGAATTAACACAAAGGATATGCAAACCATCTACACACTTAATGCAAGATGATGGAAGGGTTTCATTTATCACCTTATCTCGCAACGGCCTTACATGAGTAGAGCAATTCGCCAACCAATGGTATCTGAAAGAGAGAGAGAGAGAGAGAGAGAGAGAGAGAGAGAGAGAGAGAGAGAGAGAGAGAGAGAGAGAGAGAGAGAGTTTTTTCCTGATGTTTCCGAGTTATCAAAGGCGAGGTTAAGCAGGCAATGACGTCTGAAGATTTGGGTTACGGATTAATGCTAGACCCACTGAGGCTCCTGGATTAATGCCAGGAGACTTTTCCACGCTGGTTGGAAGTTTACGTACTCTCTCTCTCTCTCTCTCTCTCTCTCTCTCTCTCTCTCTCTCTCGGACCTTGGTGTGAAGACCCACTGCCACTGGCACCCTGACCCCACCAGGTGCCTGTCAACCTGCTTTTATGGCAATGTCCAGTGTTTGCCTTCTCCTTTCGGTAAGGAGGGGGGGGGGGGAGGGGGGGGGGGTGGGGGGGGGGGGGGGGGGGGGGGGCGGGGGGGGGGGGTGGGGAGAGAGAGAGAGAGAGAGAGAGAGAGAGAGAGAGAGAGAGAGAGAGAGAGAGAGGTTATCTATAAAAAGATTCCTGGAACTACTTTTATTCAGGTACTCAAATCCTCATTAAATCTCTCGATTTTGATTTATCCGGGATTTGCAATTAACAAGCTGGATTTACATGTTATACATATGTATACATATAATATATAAATATATATATAATATATATTATATATATATATTATATCTACTTATATCTATATATATATATATAGATATATATATATATATATATATATATATATATATATATATATATATATATATATATATATATATATATATATAATATATATATATATTATATATAACTATATATATATATTATATATATATATATATATATATATAGATATAGATATAGATATATATATATATATATATATATATATATATATAGTATATATATATATATATATATATATATATATATATATAGTTCTATATATATTATTACATATATATATACTATATATATATATATATATATATATATACAATATATAAAATATATATGTATATAAAATACTATATATATATATATATATTATATATATATATATATATATATATATATATATATATATATATATGCCAAATGAAAAGGAATACGGAGTGATTTGAAATTTAGACTTCTGTTAGTATTTAAGCGATCTGAACCCAGTGTATTTTTCTCTTATTTATCTAGCTACGCTGAATTATTAAAAAATTTGATTTTTGTTAATATTTAAGCAATCCGGACTGTGTGTGTTTGTGCCTCTTATCTATCCATCCTACTGTCTGTCTGTCTGAGGTAGGCAATCATACCAAGTATGGCTTCCTCAGACTTCATTCTCCCTCGAGATGAAATCCAATTAACCTCCACGGTCATGTAATCCCCCCCACCGAGTATCTGTTTCTAAAACTGGACCGCGAGATAACTTCAAATATCCCGCCAATTACTCAATGACGCCGACCAAAATCTAAATTGATAGATATGAACATTTTCGCCTTATAGTTTTGTCGTATCAGTTGCATTTCTCTATTGAGGCGTCATTTGCCCCTAATTCTGACACCCCTCCCCCCCCCCCCCCCCCCCCTCCCCCCCCCCCTTCAATCCACTGGAGATGCTACGCCAGGTAGATATTCTCCCGAATGTCCAAAACAAATGGAATTCATAAGTCCATCTTAGTTTGTAATTTTCGAGGAAATTTAATGCGTTCACGACAGAAGACGTAGGCTCTAAATGATGATAGATAAACTCAGTAGCTTATTTGGTCATTTTGAATGTTTTGGGCTATACCAAATTGCGGAAATAGATAATAATGTATTTAAAAGTATAATCATAGAGGTAATGCAATCATGCATGCATGCATGCACGCACACACACATATACATAATACACATACATATTGTACGTTTGGTACATAATACACATACATATTGTACGCCTTATACATAATACACATACATATTGTACGCTTTATACATAAATTTAAATTCATTATTAGTATCTAGTTCCGAGTATGAACCAACTCTTGAGACCAAAACATACACGTAGAAAGAACGAGACCTGTCAGTCACTCAGCATTCCCTCAAGCAAACCACGAGGACATAACGAACAAACAAACAAACAAACAAACAGATGTTCCGTCATTTGCTATTCCATGAAGTTAGACCAAGTTATACGGCTGTGAACATGTTGACACGGTCACGCCTAACTAACAGTCCTGGAGTAATTTCTGATGAAGGATGGCGTTAGATGCATTAAAAAAAATAATAATAATAAATGGCAGGCTTCATACAAATGTATGAACGTTCTGTTTTCTTCTCTCTATATATATATTTCTAAGAACTGGTTTTCTTTTCGTATACTTCTCTCTCCTTTTTTTTTCTTACATAAATTGTATATGCGCATTTCACCACTTGCCTCGACAATTTTTTTTTCTCAAATTCTGTTCTTAGGGAGCTTGCTTATCAAGTTGGCAGCTTTTAGACAGTTCTATATGAATGTGCCTTAGTTAATAAAATGAAAAAACTAACCTCTAATCTTAGAGATTTCAGCATCACTGTAGACTTTCGTTTTATGGCGTCAGTAACATCAGTGACACAAGTCAGGAATTAGGGTTGACAATGGGCACAGAGCAAAATGTGGGTTTGTACATAATTTTCCGTGTTACTGTAACTTTCAAAATAATCGAAATTTTTTGTTAGGTATACCCGGAAACATGGTAACCTATAGTTACAGCCAACTAGCCTGAGGGTTTAAATATTGTGGCCGGGCCAACTACCATCAAGAAATCAGAAGCTCTGTTGACCAGTAGGTGGCCAGGGCATCACAAAGAACCCCTGAGATTCACTGACCGTGCCTACAGCATTATCACGAAAGGGACATATTTTGTTTAAATCATATCTCACACTGGACGAATCATTATCTATTTTACCCAGCTGGTCTCTTGCAGTGATAATAACAATGGTACTGAATTTGAATGAAACCAGAGGGCAATCGTGCTTCCTTTAAATTTGATGGTTTCCCCAGATTTTATGCTGAAGTACAGGTGTGTCTCTTAACAGTGCCTCTATACTGTTTTCTCGTTTGTAGCTTCAACTTTCTACTAGTGCCTCTCCTCTACTATTTTTTCTAAGCTTCAGCTTCAGTTGAAAGGATTTTGCCATGTGATTCAAACTTCGAGTTCAACGAAATCGTGTGGAAAAAAATGCCATTTTACAACTAGCTGCCACAAGCATTTTTAAAGCTTTTGTATTAAAGAAACTCATTTAATTTACGATATGAACGCGGCAGGGGATGAGCAACCAAATAACCGCAGTAGGAGGGTAATGAAGAAAGAACATTATTCCAAGTACAAGAATGAGAGAACCGATAAATATACACGAGTCCATTAAGAGAAGGGAAAGATGATTATTACAGAAACCTGGGAAAACGCATGCTTGACCAAACATGTTCTATATTTATTCATTATCTCCCTGACTATCTTCCAGTGCCGTTGGCGAAGCACTAGCATTTCTAGGAAGTATACATGCCAACAGTGGACACTCGTTTACGGTCTGTTTGCTTTGCTGTCTCTCGCTAAGTACTCTGGAGAAGTTACATTATGTAACACCGGGAAGGGAGACCTCGTTTGAGGGACAATAGAAGGTACAGACAAGATAGAAAAATAAAAATAGAGATACTTGTTTGCTTTGACCAGAGAGGTAACTGAAGACTCGCGTATACATTAAGATTAAGAGGGCATGCCTTATGCTATAAAGACAATGAAGGTTAAATACATCAGATAAAAGTTCCCATTTCACAAAAGTTTCGCTAGAGGTCCTTCATTCCCTGGGGATGTCGTACCACCGGAACCTCAAACGTTCAAGGGAAGATGCAATAATGCATTGACACCCCCAAAGCAATTCTCATTGCATCTTGATAATTTACTTCGATTTTCATGTTGTTCATTTGCCGTTATATTTTTCTTTTCTACTCTCTTATTTCTGCATTTTCTTTTAACTTATGTTAATTTTCTCAAATGAACACCTTAATTTTCTTTGGAAGCTTGAATTTTCAGTCAATGGCCCACATGGGCTGTGCCATATAAGGCCCATCCTCTGAATAATACGAATAATAATAAAACCTAAAACTCCACACAGTAAATAAAGGACTAATGAAGGAGAGTAGTAGGAAAAAAGTGGGCCTTTGTTCTTTAATTCCACAACAGCGGAGTTACCTTGCACAGCATACAGATGATGGCTACTTAAAATTAACACAGTTGTCTTAGGGTACCCTTTATAAACATACCGGTCGCCGTGTTTATACAACTCGAATTCGGGGAGGAGGAGGAGGAGGAGGAGGAGGGGAGGAGGAGGAGGAGGAAGAATTATTACAAGATGTTTATACACTTCTAACCTTCATCAAAAGAGGAACTTTATTGACCGAGGGAAAGGAGCAGATATTAAACGAGGTGAAGAAAAAAAGTAAAAATCTTACGTAAATTTACTCTTCTTACTAAGCTGCAATTGAAATGAGTTGCCGCTTTTTTTATTATTTAACAATGAAAAGGAAATAAAAGCTTTTATTTAATATTCGTTTGATTGACGTTATTTCTTTAGAAGACTCATATATGTTTGCGAAACTATTTTCACTTTTAACGTGGGTTAACGGAAGCAAGAGGTTGATATAGGATCACTGTTTTACCTTGATTACTTATTCTTATGGAAATTCTCGTACAGCAGATATCCTAATATTGAAGTAAGCAGATGTAAACCTACTTCTCAAGTCTAGAATACGGATTTTATTTCTAATGTCAGAGTTGTGCAAATGATGTTCTGTTTGAGGCCGAAGTTAAAATAATCAAGTTACCTTTTACACTATGTACACAGACATATATTTGTACATATGTGCGATATATATATATATATATATATATATATATATATATATATATATTATATATATAAAACCTAAGGCATAAAGAGGAGCCATATTAAAGTAAAAAGGATCTCACTCATGGTGGGATGATTGGTGAAGGTCCTAGGCCACAGGTCCGCCACCCCCCCCCCCCCCCCCCCCCCACCCCCCCCCCCCCCACAAAGAATCTCAGTAATAGTTCGTTCCAAAAAAAGGCTGGAGCAACTTTTAGTTACCGAAGTTATAGGAGGAAGTTAGGGCACGCGTAAGTTGCTCCATAAGGTAGGGTAAAACATTTACGGAAAGTGCCATATATATTTTGTACCAGTTTTAAAATAATTTGATAGCAAATGAGCCGGTGCATTTAAGGCAATTCTCATCCCAGAACTGTTGACAGCCCAAAGGTATAGTCCTCTACGGTTTGAGGAAAAATCACCCTTTGAAGAGATGCTTGCTTGCTTGCTTGATTTTCATACCTTAAATATCCTTTATAGCTTTTAATCATTAAAGGAATTTAACGTAAAGATGATACCTGTATCGATAATATCCAAGAACTAGACCCCTGGATAAAACAATGACCAAAGGCATGAAAGCAATCATCATAAAAAAGAAAAAAAAAAGCAGTGACACGATCTCATCAACATTATCACCGCTTCGAGAGAAGAATCAGAATAACGTCAAATTAAACATCACATGAGACAATATGTGGAGAATGTCAAAATTTAAGAACCGTGAAATGTCCAGCCGTCCCAAAACCCCTAAACGTATTCAACCCAAACCTCAACAGAGAATGCACAGGAAGAAGACTCACGACATTCTTCCATTCCACAAGTTGATAAAAAAAGAAAAAAAAAAAAACACTTTCTTTCAACCGAGTATCGTATTCTTCTCCCTACTACACCTCGACAGTCGGACAATCGTTTCAGCCGTTGCGATGGAGGAGGAGGACGGAGGAGGAGGAGGAGGAGGAGGTAGGATAGGAGGAGGAGGGGGGGGCGGCGAGGGTAAGTTCACTTTCTTTTGATGCCCTCCTGAAGGGATGTTGCTCCTGGAGATGAGTGAAAGTTGCATTTGCGGGGCGCAAAAGGAATTAAATAGGGAAAGTCAACGCCGTTGAAATGAAGGAGAAAGAGGAAGAAAAAGCTGTTACCAGGGTGTCTTACGGGAAAAGAGAGAGAGAGAGAGAGAGAGAGAGATAAAAGGGTTGTGAAGGACTTGATGAAACCCCAAAAAAAGTCTCGAGAAACGGAAATAAGCACAAGGGGGAAGAGGAGGTGTATATTCCACACTTTCTATTTCTGTGAAAGTTTGCCCGCCCGCGCGAGTGTGCAGAAGAAAAATGGCGATCTGGAACACGATTGAATAAAGGATTTTCAATTTACAGACAAACAGATGAATGTAAATGAGAAACAAATTGGTAAAGCACACATATACACATTATATACATATAAATAAAGGTTTTTGCCACGAAGGAAAAACGAAAAGCTATCTCGCTTTTCATTTGTCCTTCGTGCCAAAAACCTTTATTTATAGGTACATAGCATCACGTTTTATATACTTCGTGATCAAGTTATTCATTATATATAATATATATATATATATATATATATATTATATATATATATATATATATATATGAACACACACAAACACATATATATACACATACACACACACGTATAACCAATGTAGCTGAACAGCTAATTATCCAGCAGGTAAAATGATACCTGTCATCCAGAACAGAAACGTCTAGGAAAAGATAAATAAGGAAGCCAGACGCAAAAAAGTAACAAACCGAGACGAAACCAAATCAGCAGAAGGAAATGACATCTGACACACATTTCGGCGACTACGCTGACGTTGCAAGAAAGAGTATGCGCGAGCATATAAGCAATAACCACCCAAAGTTACACGACTATTAATTACAGGTGGTATATCTGTGGTAAGTATTCGACATTACCTGGGAAAGGTAAACAGGATATTAGCTCCAGGAGAAATTTTGACTAAGGTCGGTAACAAGAACTGGAAAACGATGACAAAATGTAAAACTACCCGCGTTTATCTAGAGGATGTTATCAAATTGAGTCCGGTCATTCTGAAACCCGCCCCCCCCCCTTTTTTTTTTTCCTAATGAGTAGAGGTAAATGGGTCCAGAGAGACAGAGGAAGAACGAGGAAGCAAAAAAAAAAAGTTCACGGAAATATCATGAACTGTTCCAGTAAGAAAGATTAATTCAAACGGAGGAAATTACAATTCTTTATCTTATTAATTATTAGCATAACTATTAAGCCAGCAGACTGAATGTCAAATATGAAAAAGAGAAGAAAAGAGAAAATAACTCACTGTGAAGACAAATCAATAACCAAACTTACTCCGTGTGTCACACAGTACGAATAAAAAAAGGAAGACAAGAAAATATGAGAATACAAAGAAATGACCTAAGAATATATGTGCTACATATGTGTATAGAAGTATATATAAATATAATATGATATATATATAAGTATAATATATAATATTATATTATATATATATAATATATATATTTATTAATATAGAGAAGAGGAGAGAGAGAGGGGAGAGGAGAGGAGAGGAGAGAGAGAGAGAGAGAGAGAGGAGAGAGAGAGAACTTTATAGTTTCGGGTAAAACTTATCAATCGACTGTTATAATACACTACCCAGACGCTTCACTAGATATCTATATAACACTGAATACGAACTGTACAGTCGTTGAACTATAAGAACTGATCATAATTCATTCACTAATTACAATCAATTTATACTTCATACACACCTACACATACACACATGCAAATCCTGAACAAGGCACATTTGGTTCTCTTCTTTAAAAACATATTCAACTAGTCTTCTTCTACAATATGGGCTACCTTGACCAGCGTGTGTGTATGTGTGTGTACGTATGTGTGTGCATGACCGTGTATACGTCTATTACTAAGGCTTCTGGCAATGTACCGTATTCCGACACCTTTAGAATGTTTACAGAGAGAGAAAATGGGTGCACCTTTCGTTTGCTGTTTCAGTGTAGTCTTCATACTTATATTTCTTTAACGAAGTAGGAAAAACAAAGCGGCAACAATAGAAAAAAAATAAAAATGACGAGCAAAAACACTCAAAGGGCGCAACTGAAGTTTTAAAATTTAAAAGTGGAAACACTGAAATGTCATATTGATAGAATAATATCTTCTAAGGCTTTATGATTTTGTTGAAACTTATGCAGTTTTCCTTGATGAAGGCTTCTGAACGAGCATTTATTTACTGCAGTCTACATAACGTACGTCTGGAACCAAAGAGAGAGAGAGAGAGAGAGAGAGAGAGAGAGAGAGAGAGAGAGAGAGAGAGAGAAACCTTCGTCCGGAACAACTGGTGCGGAGTAACAGGATTTTTCAGCTGTGAAACATAAAAATATAAGGTCAGGAACCCCTAGCTACTGTAAAACACGAAGAATCGTGGTGACTTTATGTTAACATATGTGTAAAGGTCTTTATGGCAATATAGTAATTTCTGATCTACATATACGCTTTTCAGTGAGTGAATATAAAACAAAATATGGAAAACTAATTATGTAAACATGAAATACAATTAAATATGCAAATACACAAATGCCCGCAATAGAAAGAAAAAAATATAAATAAAGCACACACACGGAAGACTAGTTTCCTGAATGTATTATGAATTTTTGTAGATAGGTGCATAAATCATACATATACATACATATATATATACTGTATATGTATATATGATTATATATATATATATATATATATATATATATATATATATATCTATACATATATATATATATATGGGTATATATATAATATAGATATATATATATATATATATATATATATAACATATATATATATATATATATATATGATGTATAGATATATATATATATATATATATATAATAAATATATATATATATATATATATATATATATATATATATATATATATATATATATATATAAACACACACACACAAATACCATGAGATCTATGCCAAACACTACGAGAACAGCAGCAAAAACCAGGACGCCAATGCGCAAAATTCTGTCACTGAAGAGGCATTTTCGTCTGCACCGAGTGCATTTGATTTGGCCAAGTTCCCGTCACTTCAAGTTTTGTAAGGTCATTCAGAAACTTGACAAGCAGGGACGAAATGAAGACGCATATGCGACTTTGCAAAGAAGCAAGCGCTGGAATTCCAAGGATGAGGACAAGAGTAGAACAGCTCGTTAGGATGGACCCAGAGTCCAGGATTGTGTCTACACGAGAATCTATTTCTGATTAAACTTGGCAGCAGAGACTATGATGCAACACTTTCTAATTAAATAATGAACTAATATATACTGTTTTCTAACGAGTACATTAAAGTTTTTATGTGTTGTCTGTCGAACACATAAAAAAGACCTAAATACTCATGGACGTTTAATCTATAAGATGAACATTAATTTTGTCTAATCAATTCATACAAAATAAATTTAGCATAATTAAATACCTTAGAAACACTAGGCGATGTCTATTAACTCTCACAATTGGTTTTGAATAATCGGTTCACAAAAGACAAAACTTTTAGTAATTAATTGCTTCAATTATTTCCCATGCACCGTCTAACTACTCATACACAGAAATTTTGCTTCAATCACCTTGTCAAATAGTTAACACTCTTGCAATCAACTGAAAGAGATTCAATTCAGCTGCTTCTTCTCTGAATCATTTGAGAACAGTGTTTTGTTACTCAATTGAAAAGTTCTTTGGTGAAAAACTACATTTCCTCAAAAAAGTTACACTACTTTCTTCTCATGACCCAAATCGTATAACACCGTCTCACTAATTTACCGATTACGATAAGAAAATTTTTCCATTCTGCTTATTCAAAATGGGTATTTCGCATTATCACCTCATCTAAAAAGGAGTTTCCCGTGTACCCAGTTTAAATAAAAAGAATACATCATGCATTTACCGCAATGGAAAAGTGTACTTCGCCTAATGAAGTGATATCAAAACGTATTTCGTCTACTGCGATGAAATGAAAATTATACTATGTTTAATATACTAATTCAAATTATATTATTTCATCCAAGACGTGACTGCATTCATGAAAAAATTAAAATCCCGCAGTTACACTTAAGTGGCTTAACGAGTTAAGTTTGTTAATCTAGACAGACAGACATGCGCATGCGCAATCATACACATGTGCTTCTGTTTAGATGTATGAAACTGCTGTGCCACTCAAGTTTTATGAATGCGGCAGTGACTTGTATTTTTTATCACTGGAGCCACCCCATGTCAGTGAAAACGGATTCACACGCCTACAACATACACACATACATATAAACACGAAAATATATATGTGTATCCACAAAACACACACATTATATATATATATATATGCAATTAAATGAGAATAATACAACGCAAAGTTAAAACGATTGGAAAGCGAATGGAAGAAAGGCAGAAAACTACAACAATGCAGGTGGATGCCGAAGTGACACTGAAAAGATATTTCCAGTGCCACCTACAGCGTACCACGCAGGGCACACTGTTAGTCTGACCGACCCTTTCCAACTATTTCAATTTCCCCCTGTCCCTTATTTTTAAGCTGATATTTCCCTCTCACCCAAATAGGCTGCAGCTCTTTCTTCCACATTTGAAAACGAGCAGACCTCTGGCCTAAATTCTGAACAAACTTCGAGTGCACTATCTTCTGCACCTATTGGCGCGCGCAAATATCATCAAAATAAAATTGAACTTTGATAACACACTAGAATGCTCATATTCTTCAGGTACATTTTGGACACACTGTTTAACATCCTACTGGCATACCAAACATCTAAACTGAAAAAAAAAAAGTCTTGATAAACTCATGGCTTCCAGCAGCATACTGAGAACGGGAGCTCTCCAGGTTTCTAAAAATGCAAAGTTGAATGACAACACGACGAGGATTTTTACCTCTGGAACCGGCGCTCCACTAGACGCAGTTCACTTCAACTGGGAGACCGTAGGCTTACCTTGAATTCCCAAGTGATTAAAAACACGTGTGTGTGACATTACTACTGCCATGGGAGACTGTTCAGCCATTTTTTTTTTCGGCAGTCAAATAATCAATATGCAAATAGAAAGACAGGAAGGTAAGTCAGCTATATATATACTTGCCATGCGTGGGGTTTGTCTTCTACCCTAAAAGTGTTAGTTACTTTGAGAGAGAGAGAGAGAGAGAGAGAGAGAGGGTCTTAAAAATAGGGTCTCTTCACCTCCAAACACAGGACATTATTTCTGTGCTTCAGAGGAGGGGCAGCAAACTCCTATGCTGGAAGTCCGTAAATAGACTTGAATTTTATCTTACAGGACTAAACCAGGATTACTGAAATAAAAATAAAGAAAATAATGCACCGTGATTCGCAGTCCAACTCGATTTCATTTGAACATGTCAGACTTAACCAGGTAATAACTGTGACGTTAACATCCTATATCAAATATTTTGGGTCGATATATTAAGGCGGGCTGTAGAGACGAAAGCATTTTCTTTGTAAATTCGAACATCTTTGCAAACTATTTATTTTCGACAACTAAAATAAACTCGAAATTCTTATTTTTAGCCCTATCTGTATTTTCAGACTGAATTTTTGTAATGCCAAAGTTACGAAAACTGAAAACAAGCCGTGAGTCATTTTTTATGTTCTGTACTTTATATCTATGATAAATCTTTTAAAGTATTACACGGAGATATGATTATCACATTACACTATAATCAATATATATTTGGCTTCCCAGAAAATGACAGGTAAAAATTAGCTTTATTCCTAAGCTTGACTGTTATGAAAGGATAGATTCTAAGTATTATACAATATATGGGTGTTTCTCTCTCTCTCTCTCTCTCTCTCTCTCTCTCTCTCTCTCTCTCTCTCTGGGTCCTTCCTCTGTAGTCCATAAATCAAACAAGGCGTCCAATAACCATATACTAACTCGGCTAGATGAAAAGTGAAGGAGTTGAGCATATCGGGCAACGGTCAGCTGGTTTCATTAAAAACATCACTAATCTTTCATCCCTCAATTAATAACATTACCACTGACGTCCTACTTTGCCCTCCCTTTATGATTTTCCCCTTTAGTTGTCATTTTCTGGACGTTTCCCCTTCAATTTCCCCTTTTATTTCCTGGAATTTACCTCGCCTATGACCTTCCCTGGGTTTCCATTTGTAAACCGGGATTGTCCCCCACCCCCCCGCCCCCACCCCCACCCCCCAACCCCAATTCGCCAGGCCCCCACCCACTCCCGTGGCCTTTGTTGAACCTGTATGACTATTTCTTAGTTTGGATTCCAGTTATAGTTTGCCCTTTTTTCGAACTTGCCTCCATGCCTTTGCCCTTTCTTTGGGTTCCCTATTCTTTACCTTTTGAAGGTTTCATTACCCTGCCTTGTCTCTTACAAGGCTTTAACACACCTTGAGCCCATTTCAGGCCCTCTTCTACGTAGACGCATCCCCAATCTCCCTATCACTCTGTACTTTCAAGCATCTCCCATCTTTCTTAGTTCTTTCCTGGCCCTTTCACCTGCATTTTCCGTGTTCTAGAATCCTCCCCAGTTTCATCTATTCCCTGGACTCTTGTTTGATTCCAATCCTCCTCCTTTCTTTTGTCAGTGTTCTACCTCTATTCCTTCTCCCTATTCATACTCTCATGATTATTTCGACTCCCTCTTCCCTTTTCCTTTAATTCTTCGCAGTCCACTGCATTTTTCCTGCCTTCCTTTTTCTGGATCTTCACCTCACCTCCATCTCTCCCATCACCTCTTCTCTGGATCTCCCATCCTCCCTCTTTATACCATCACCCTCTTTTTCCGGAAAATCATCTCCCCAATTTTCTTTACTCCATCAACTTTTTCTGGAATTTACCCCAATCTCTCCCATCACTCTTTCTGGAATTCATTTTCGGATCTCTCATCACCTCTTTTCTGGAATTTCCACCTCCATCTCCCTCAATTACCCATCTTTTCTGGAATTCATCTCCATCTCTCCCATCACTCTTTTCTGGAATTTCACCTCCATCTCTCCCATCACCTCTTTCTGGAATTTCATCTCATTTCTCCATCACTCTTTTCTGGAATTTCACCTCCATCTCTCCCATCACCTCTTTTCTGGAATTTCATCTCCATCTCTCCCATCACCTCTTTTCTGGAATTCCACCTCCATCTCTCCCATCACCTCTTTTCTGGAATTTCATCTCCATCTCTCCCATCACCTCTTTTCTGGAATTTCACCTCCATCTCTCCCATCACCTCTTTTCGGAATTCATCTCCATTTCTCGGATCACCTCCATCTCTCCCAAATTTCAATCTCATCTCTCCCATCACCTCTTTTCTGGAATTCCACCTCCATCTCTCCCATCACCTCTTTTCTGGAATTTCACCTCCATCTCTCCCATAACCTCTTTTCTGGAATTTCACCTCCATCTCTCCCATCACCTCTTTTCTGGAATTTCATCTCCATCTCTCCCATTACCGCTTTCCTGGAATTTACACTCTTACCCTTTCCCGAGTTACCTTTCCCTCTCTGTTGCTCTACTTTAATTCCATTCCTCTTTTCCTCTGAAAGATTTGCCTGATTATCTCGGCTTACCTGACTTCGTCCCGGAACACTTTGATGGGTCTTCGCGTGTATGTGCGCGCCTCTGCTTTGCCCAACTGGAAAACGACAGTCTCTACCCGGGACACTAACTGCAAGAATTACTTGGTCCTCTAATAGGACTTACTGTTTGAATTTTATTTTACATTAGATGTGATGGGTCTGATTCCCCCTCAAGGCAAGTTGATTACAATCCTATTTACTTTTTATTATTATTTTCAGGTACATTTCGTTTCTTACATCCACAAATGTTTATTCTCTCTCTCTCTCTCTCTCTCTCTCTCTCTCTCTCTCTCTCTCTCTCTCTCTCTCTCTGTTCACGTGATTTATGAGTATATTACAACGCAATAATTTTTCGTGCTTCACGATAACCTCTTTCAATAATCTCTCTGTCTGTCTCTCTCTCTCTCTCTCTCTCTCTCTCTCTCTCTCTCTCTCTCTCTCTCTCTCTCTCTCTCTCGTGATTTATGAATATTTTACAGCCAAAACAGCCAAAACAATCGCTCCCAAGTCTTTATCAAATTTACTTCAACAACTCTCTCTCTCTCTCTCTCTCTCTCTCTCTCTCTCTCTCTCTCTCTCTCTCGCACGCCATCTTGGCCTCTTGCGCTATAAATCAAACGACGAGGCCAATAACTATAGCAATATGCGACAGGATAAAAACTAATAAAAAGCAGGTTGACACAGCTGGGGCATCGGTCAGTCAGCGTCTTCTGGCAGCGCTGGGCATTGTTGTCACTCTGATTTGAGGTCATATATATATGAAGTGCCACGAATCCTGCCATTAATCATATTGCTACGAGCTCTACGTCATTTACTGCTGCTGCGTTTCATGATACTCTGCTTTATATTTGTTACTTTAGACTATATTTATTGACCTTATGATTTACCTTGAATTATTTGTTATTCACCATCGAATTTTAAATTTTTCTTTTGTACAAGTGGGTAAACTACTTTGTGGAAGATGTATGGCCACCAAAGTTGAAGGTGTTTGTCTTGTTCTTTCAATGATTGTTTAATTAATAATAATAATAATAATAATAATAATAATAATAATAATAATAATAATATAATAATACTAATAATAAGGCTACAGAGGGGAGAGCTAAAGAAGGAAACTGAAGGAATGATAACAGCGGCACAAGATCAGGCCCTAAGAACCAGATATGTTCAAAGAACGATAGATGGAAATAACATCTCTCCCATATGTAGGAAGTGCAATACGAAAAATGAAACCATAAACCACATAGCAAGCGAATGCCCGGCACTTGCACAGAACCAGTACAAAAAGAGGCATGATTCAGTGGCAAAAGCCCTCACGGAGCCTGTGCAAGAAACATCAGCTATCTTGCAGTAATAAGTGGTACGAGCACCAACCTGAGGGAGTGATAGAAAATAGAAAACGATCACGCAAAGATCCTCTGGGACTATGGTATCAGGACGGATAGGGTGATACGTGCAAACAGACCAGACGTGACGTTGATTGACAAAGTCAAGAAGAAAGTATCACTCATTGATGTCGCAATACCATGGGACACCAGAGTGAAGAGAAAGAGAGGGAAAAAAATGGATAAGTATCAAGATCTGAAAATAGAAATAAGGAAGAATATGGGATATGCCAGTGGAAATCGTACCCATAATCATAGGAGCACTAGGCAACGATCCCAAGATCCCTGAAAAGGAATCTAGAAAAACTAGAGGCTGAAGTAGCTCCGGGCATCATGCAGAGGAGTGTGATCCTAGAAACGGCGCACATAGTAAGAAAAGTGATGGACTCCTAAGGAGGCAGGATGCAACCCTGAACCCCACACTATAAATACCACCCAGTCGAATTGGAGGACTGTGATAGAGCAAAAAAAAAAAAAAAAAAAAAAAAAAAAAAATAATTAATAATAATAATAATAATAATAATAACAATAATAATCATCATCATCATCATCATAATAACAAACAAACAAAAAACCATAACAACAAGGAGGAGGATGAGGAAAATAAGAATGATAACAAACCTATTTTAACTTAAGCCAAACCAAATTTAACACGCATCCTCAGATCTTCTATTTACCGTCCCACCAATGCCTTCCATATTAACTATTAACATTCTCCAAATAAACCCCTTTTACTAAAAACAAGCAAGTGACAGCGTTCGTATTACAAAGTACCACCATTTTTCTCACACTAAGTTCCTACACGGTATTTTAGGGCCTAAGAAGAGTTTTTTTTTTTTTATAGCATCGCCTTTCAAAAATAAATAAAATAAAAAAAAACTTGAATTCTCGCCTGCCCATTTTACCACGAATTTTGGGGGCTTTCAGATTTATGAGGTAATTAAGAGATTTTCTTCGGCCTATAAAGTTTAAAGTTCGCGTCCAATATATCTTTATTTTTATTATGAAGAGAATTTGGGAATGAAGATAACGCGTCTCAACGATGCGCGTAAATCATAACAAAACGTAGAAGTAAAGTAAATAACAGGTTGACGAGAGAATGTCATAAATAATAACATGCACACAAATTAACATAAACCAATAAAAATAAAAGCAAATGACGTAAAGAATTAAAGGAGCTAACGTGGCTTAGGTTCTAAATAACTTATAATTTTATACCTTGAAATTGTCTAAATCCATCAATCTTTTTTATTACAGAAAACAAGAGCCTAATTATAATTAGTAATCTAATTATTATTTTAAAGTTGATACAGCTATGTTGAGGAGATATCGATACAGAAAAATAAGGTGATCTTTAATTATTATTAAAATTTTTATTTTTTTGGTGTATCATAGTCATCTTATTATTATTATTATTATTATTATTATTATTATTATTATTATTATTATTATTATATTATTATTATTATTATTATTATTATTATTATTATTATTATTATTATTATTATTATTATTATTATTATTATTATTCACAATGAGTGTGCAATATTCATAAAGTTCGGCCAAACAGGGTTCGGCAACACGGCATATTTAGATGTGAAAAAGATAGAAAAAAATGTATATGAAAAAGAAAGAAAAAAACAAAAAAAAATGAGAAATCACTAAAACATATGAATAAAAATAATAAAACCTAAAAAAAAGAAAGAAAAGAAACTATTCTCCGAGTGTATGCCATTACGAAGAGATGTGAATACCGATTCCTTTGGGGGAGGTGAGTGGTCTATGTTTACATTCCCAACTGGAACATAATCATAATTGGAGTAGCTTTACCATTACAAATAGGTAAGCAAGACATTCGGATTAATCCGGAGACCACAATATATAATTTCAATCTTCGGCGAAAGACGAGATCACTTCTTTTGTTGATACATCGCTCATTTCATTTCTTTATTTTTTACCGATAACTTGAAGTTCGAGTGGAGCTGAATTAGGCCCGTGGCCTAAGATGAATGGGATTGGTATTTTACTTAATAAACGACAACTGTACGATTGGAGTATACCCGTTTTTTTATTACTATGCTCTCAACTACAAAAAAAAATTAATATAAACATCTTTATCATGTAACGATTAAAATACTAACACAGGAGAACTAAGCCACCAGTGTACCTAATGGCTTTCCTTATAACCTAATTCTTATAATTATGGAGAAAATATTTAAGAATCTTCAACTTGAATATAAATGTTTATCACGCAACGTCTAAAAAGTCCTCGACCTTCCGCACGTAATTCAAATTCGTGCACAACTGTCGTGCAACGACATTCCCTATCTCACGTGCGCTGGCCCCTTATCGCAAGCATCGTAAGAATGGATTCCCGATTCCTTCTCTCCCTTTAATCCCGGATTAAGAACACAGCATCATCCTGCAATCTCCGTCGAGCTTTAAGAATTCCAGAGCGCAGAAAGAGAGAGAGAGAGAGAGAGAGAGAGAGAGAGAGAGAGAGAGAGAGAGAGAGAGAGAGAGAGGAAGTTCTTCATCATCCAAAACGAGCAAACTTCCGAAACAGCTTACTTTGCATCGCCAATCAGCGAGATCAAAGGAAGCCACCTAAATCCGCGGTCTTGGCTGATTCCACGTGTACGAATGAACTCTTGACGAATACTTCGTGAATTTCAAAGCATCATCATCATCATCATCATCATCTTTCC
>NC_061092.1:6390822-6395822 GCF_015104395.2 Macrobrachium nipponense | reverse complement strand
TTATTATTATTATTATTATTGTTATTATTATTATTATTTCCATGAAGGAACTAAAGCGCACAGCAGAAACTATAACTCTCAATTTGAAACACGACATCATTATTTCTAGCAAAAAGCACATCAACAATGCCCTTGACAAAAAAAAAAAGCAAAAACGTCGCACAACGATAACAATAGCAATAACGATAATAACAACAATAATAACAACAACCCGAAACAAAAAGCGCCAATTACCCTCTGCCGATCGGAAATAACATGAATAAATTTCAATGCACAAAGGCATCGCCAAAGCTCCCTGTACATAAAAGCATACTGCCGATCAAACAACGCCTAAAATAACGCGACTTTTTACAAAAGGGGGCGGCGTGACCTTCGGGCGTCCCACGCCGATATTACAGAAATTATTCGGGAAAAGAGCCTTATTAGCCTTTCGGCCATTACCTTCAAAGATTAATTCGAACATCTGTCATTAGCCTGAAAGCATAACTGCTGACGTTCTGAAGCGATCGTTGCTTTCATCTTTTTTTTTTTTTTAAGTTATTGAACATCTGTCATTAATCCAGGGGCCAGGAAGATATCCCACTTTAAAAAAAGGAAAAATTATTAAACATCTGTCAGTAACTCTGGGGACAGAAATATATGGTACTTTTAAAAAAGGAAAATTTATCAAACTTCTGTAATTAACTCTGGAGGCAGAAATATACCCCACATTAAAAAAGGAAAACTCAACAAACGTCTCTAATTAACTCTGGAAGGAGAAATATATCCCACTTTAAAAAAGGAAAATTTAACAAACATCTGTAATTAACACTGGAAGCAGAAATATATCCCACTTTAGGATAAGGAAAATTCATTAAACATCTGTCAGTAACTTGTAGAAGAGAAGAAGTGAAAGACAGAAACAGATAACGGAAAAAAAAGTGATCATCATAGTGCCATTTAACCTTCCGCATAATTAAAATGATTTTTTTTTACTTTGACAGCATAATGACTCCCTGCCGTTTCCTTACATTCCAGAATTAGAAACTTTAAAAAGGATGAAATCGAAGGAAATCTACACAAACAAAAATACAACAAAAGGACTTACTATCCCACTTATGATCCTAAACCTCTGTTAATCACACTTCACTATCATAAACCTCTGTTAGTTACACTTCATTATCCTAAACCTCTGTTAGTTACACTTCATTATCCTAAACCTCTGTTAGTTACACTTCATTATCCTAAACCTCTGTTAGTTACACTTCATTATCCTAAACCTCTGCTAATTACCCTTCATTATCCTAAACCTCTGCTAATTACACTTCATTATCCTAAACCTCTGTTAGTTACAATTCATTATCCTAAACCTCTGTTAGTTACACTTTATTATCCTAAACCTCTGTTAATTACACTTCATTATCCTAAACCTCTGATTCTTAAACCAACCTCGTTAATTACACTTCATTATCCTAAACCTCTGCTTAATTACACTTCATTATCCTAAACTTCTATTAATTACACTTCATTATAGTAAACCTCTGTGAATTAACTTCATTATCCTAAACCTCTATTAATTACACTTCATTATCCTAAACCTCTGTTAATTAATTACACTTCATTATCCTGACCCTCTATTAATTGCACTTCGTTATCCTAAACCTCTGTTAATTACACTTCAGTATCGTAAACTTCCGTTAATTAATTACACTTAATTATCCTGACCCTCTATTAATTACAGTTCATTATCCTAAACCTCTGTTAATTACACTTCATTATCCTAAACCTCTATTAATTAACTTCATTATCCTAAACCTCTATTAATTACACTTCATTATCCTAAACCTATGTTAATTAACTTCATTATCCTAAAGCTATGTTAGCCACACTTCATTCTCCTAAACCTCTATTAATCACACTTCATTATCCTAAACCTCTATTAATTACACTTCATTATCCTAAACCTCTGTTAATCAACTTCATTATCCTAAACCTCTGTTAATCAACTTCATTATCCTAAACCTCTGTTAATTAACTTCATTATCCTAAACCTCTGTTAACCACACTTCATTATCCTAAACCTCTATTAATTACATTTCATTATCCAAACCTCTATTAATTACACTTCATTATCCTAAACCTCTATCAATTACCCTTCATTATCCTAAACCTCTATCAATTACACTTGATTATCCTAAACCTCTGTTAACTATACTTCATTATCTTAAACCTCTATCAATTACACTTGATTATCCTAAACCTCTGTTAACTACACTTCATTATCCTAAACCTCTATCAATTACACTTCATTATCCTAATCCTCTATCAATTACACTTATTATCCTAAACCTCTGTTAACTACACTTCATTATCCTAAACCTCTATTAATCACACTTCATTATCCTAAGCCAGTATTGAACCAGTCTCCGTTGATTTTACTGAAAAAATTAGAATGCTGCTCTGAATCAAAAAGCAGCATTATTTTTATTTTTTTTAATTTTTTTAAAGTTCCTGCGCTGCTTCTGCAAGTAAATATGTACAACAAATAAATTTAAGCACATTTCTTTGAAATCTCATCTCCCAGTTTCCTCGTGTCCCTATATCTTTATATTTGTTAACATAAATATTAACAAGGTGAAGCTACCATCCGAAGCAATATTCAAATATGAAAGTACTGTCGTTGGAATCTAAAACTTTATTAAGAATAAGTGAGAAGGAGCATCAAGTTACACAGATAATAACATATGGAATTTAAGGAATCGTCCTTCAAGCATTTATTACATTAACATCACGATCGCAAAGACACTATTGACGGTATTGACAATATCCCGCTGCCCTCAGTTCTGCCCGGTGGAGGAGGGGGAGTGGTCGAAAACTTTCGCTTAGGATAAAGGCGAAGAGACGATGAATATTGGATGAGAAACGTTGGCGACAAACTTTCCCTTGGCAATATTATGGTATGGACGGTGGGAGCTAAAGACGTTGGTAATCTCTTATACAAAAGGGGTTGGAGTAAGGAGCGATAATTAGGGTCGTCGTTCTCTCTCTCTCTCTCTCTCCTCTCTCTCTCTCTCTCTCTCTCTCTCTCTCGTCCCTGAGAAGGGGATTCCTCTAGTATACATAAATTCTCATAAAGTTGAGCTTAAGACGCAGAGAGAGAGAGAGAGAGAGAGAGAGAGAGAGAGAGAGAGAGAGAGGCAAGGGGTGGGCTGACTGCAGTTGGAATTTGAAAAAGATTAATGAAGAGAGAGAGAGAGAGAGAGAGAGAGAGAGAGAGAGAGAGAGAGAGAGAGAGAGAGAGCATTAGTCGATACAAAGTAAACATTACGAATATATAATTTCCAACGAGTGACAGCATCAATGATCACCAAACCTCATATCGTAAACTCATTTCCACAAAAGAAAAATAGCTAGTAATTATAAATAACATCATCCCATCGTAAGAACAAAGAACAAATAAAATTCTCAGCGAAACCGCACGTTTCTGAATAACAGAACATGGCACTTCCAGGACTTCTTTGTACCTGTGCTTATTAAGGTATATATTTTGAACCGGTTTCTTCTTACAAGCAGCATCATTATCATTATTGTTCATAATAATTGGCATATTCAATTAAGGAAAACGGCTGAGGGATAGGGACTTTGGAGAAAATAAAAATATATCTCCACAAATTGACCATACGTACAAAATAAGTTAACTCCCCAAAACAGTTTAGAAGTTTTCTACACAAAGAGTTCGTCTATGCTTCTGCAATTTAAGTATGGAATAGAGGGTAAATCGTGGTCTTGTCATTTTCTTTCAAGAACTAACATATATATATATTATATAATATAGATATAATATATATATTATAATATTTTATATTCTAATGTAATGTATTTATATTGTATATATGTATATCTCTATATACATACAAATATATATACATATAATATATATATATATATATATATATATATATATAGAGAGAGAGAGAGAGAGGAGAGAGGAGAGAGAGAGAGAGAGACGAGAGAGAGAGAGGAGAGAGAGAGATGGACGTGATACGAAGCTGTGGCACACAAAGTGGCAACAACCATCAAAATTATGAAAAGACAACCAAATGAGGAGGCATCTTAAGGCAAACATTACGGTATATATTATTATCAACAAAAGATAAAACTCCCTTCTAAATTGTGAAATAAATATATTTTCGTAAGATACCAAAAGCTTTTTCACCAGGACATTTTCAATAACCATTATATGCGCCGCCTTTTTATCCTGATATTCTGAAATGTGGTGATTCATCGTTCGTCGATTAACATTAAAATTAAATATTAAATATTAAAATCAATATCCTGGAGCAACATCAAGCAAGCATAATGTAAAGTAAAATCATTTTTATTATGCGTGCAATTAGGATGTTATATTTAATACCTATATGTTCACGGAAGAATCCAGACGACAAGTTCCCGGCTAAAGTTACCCGGAACTACGAAATATTGATTCCGTCAAGATCACTCCGTTCACACTTTCATCTAAACTTGGATACGTACGTACAGGAAAAATGACCCTAAGGAAAAGCAACAAGGGCATTATTTCAACCCCCAAACAAAGTAGATCATGGCAATAATTACGTTAACAAAACAGGAAACGTCACGGATCAACTTTCAGGGGGCCGGAGGGAGTAGTTTACTCCAGGTCCCATCAACCCCCCCCCACTCAAAAACCAGACCCAAGGGGAAAAGCAGACAGTCTGTCGCTCCGTTCTGGACACTCCGAATAATGTTTACGCTTCTTTTTCCTGGAAAATCTGGCAAATTTTCCAGTTTAAATCTGACTTTCCCTCCATAACTTCATTATATCAGACTTCTTTTCACTATGTACCTTCTTTACACAAAGTGTGAAGTTACATCCAACACTCCCCTTCTCGTGAATTCGCACAAAAGAATACAATAACTTAGTTTGCCTATACGATATTTCTTGCGATGTATTTTCAAAAGTAGATACATTTTTCTCAAAGAGCTCGGGTATAACCAAATAC
>NC_061092.1:6368322-6385822 GCF_015104395.2 Macrobrachium nipponense | reverse complement strand
ATTGAAAGCTCCGGCGCATGAAACGATGGGTCTGAATGGAAGATTGTCTTTGTGTGTTTTGGGAAGACCATAAAAGTAGGGTAATTTAGGATTAATTACTTTAAATTTCTCTAATAGTTCAATACTCTTTTTGTCTTGGCCAATTAATCTACTTCCGAAAAAATTCTGTGGGAACGTTCTGGAGGGGATTTTTCGTCAGTTTTTCGTAAGTATTTGTGTCGCTAAGGAGCTGGTTGATTTTGTCGAGGTAGAAGTCTTTGTCCATTATTACAATTTTGCCGTCTTTGTCGGATCTACTTATTATAACATCTAACTTTTTTAGCGAGTGGATGGCTATCATGAATCTGCGGGGAACCGGATATTTCTTATGAAGGTCAGTTAAAGCATTTAGTAACACTCCTTTTAAACATATCTCTTCACGGCTGTAGTTTTTGTCAGATATGAATTTATCAAAAGCCACTATGAAGTCTAGGTTGTTTTTGCGGTCTGGCATAAGGGCAAAGGATAAGCCTAAATTTAAAACTAAATGTTGGATTACAGTAAGGGGGGTGTTGGATAAGTTTAAAACTTTGTCTTGTTGTTCAAGATTATTCCATGCGCTATTATCTATTAGGTTATTTAACTTGCGTAAAAGTCTGTTGGAATGAGTCACGCTATTATAGGCAGCAATGTCGGAACAGAATGAAATCAGATACCTGTATACGTGGTCCGTAGTGAGGAGGCGAAGATTAGATTGAGTTCCATATATCACTCTGCGTAGCACGAAGATGTCGTTTCTCGTATGGGTGATTCTTTCTTCCAGGAAAATCTTGTGTGATAGAGGGAAGGGGTTTGATTGCAGAGTCCATCTCCCGAATCCGTACATTTTTGGAAGTACTTGTTCTTTGAGGCATTCTTCCAAAAAGTGTTTTTGGTTTTTCAGCCGGTGTAGTCTGTTCAGTTCTTTTTCAAACTTGCGGAAAACTGGCTTGACTTCTGGAAGTGAGTGAAGAATCGTGGAAAGGCGGTTGAATTCCATAATGGGCTGACAATGACTGGTAAAAGTGTTCTGTAACAACAGAATTCCATCTAATAAAAGGAGCCCATAAAAACACCAAAATGTAGAGAGAAAAGTACTATATTTCAGAGACTGCTGTCTCTCTCTTCAGGTATATGAATGAGAAAAGTTTACAGAAAAGGTGGTATTTATACCAAGAGATTCGTCCACAAGTAAGCCAATTTAGGTCACCCCCGCTGGTAATCTTCCTTTAATCTTCTTAAGCGTTGGTTGAATGAACACTGCGTCGACGATGTCCGATGTCCAATTCCCTTTTGAGATGTTCATTACCTGCTTCTCTTTTATTAAGGCCGATTCCATCATTTGACTCTTGTACCGGCAGTTGCTGCTATAAATTACACGTGACATATTCCAGTTTATCCTATGGTTATGTTCATTTATATGGTTGAAAATAGCCGAGTTCTGTTGTCCATACCTAACTGACCGTTTGTGTGTATTAATCTCTGGGGAAGTGATTTACCTGTAAATCTGATGTAAAGTTGGTCACAGTCCTGGCATGGGATCTCATATACCCCAGAGTCTTTGGGCGATGTCTTTTGTTGGACGTTAATCAGGGATTTGGCTAAGGTATTTGGGTAGGTAAATGCAAAAGGGTTGGATTTCCCAAGGGTGTGAGTTACTCTCTTAATCGTCTCCAGGTGGGGAATTTTTATTTTATTGTTGGGTGTGTCTCTGGTCTTGTCTTTAGGGGGTCGGTAGAAAATTACGTTTGCTTTTTGAATTGCTTTCTCAATTATATGGTCAGGATACTTTAAAGATGAAAGTTGCTTGCGAATTAGTTCAAATTCTTTTTCCAGGAAATCTGGGGAACAAATTCGTAAGGCTCTTAAGAATAGGTTGCTAGCTAGACCTATCTTGATAGTATTGTCATGATAGCTAAAGTAGTGAATATATGAAAGTGAGAACGTTGGTTTTCTGTATATGGTAAATTTGTATTCTGTCGTGTCTCTGATTATTAAAACATCAAGAAAAGGAATTTTGTTGTCTGTTTCCCATTCAACTTTAAATTTGATGCTGGGCACTAATGCGTTTAATTTTGAGAGGAATTCATTAAAATTACCCCACTTATTATCCCAAAATGTTAGTATGTCATCCACGTATCTCATCCACAGCATGTTTTTGGGTTTTATTGCATTTATTACTGTAGTTTCAAAGTATTCCATGTACAGATTGGCTAAAATAGGACTTAAAGGACTACCCATACTACACCCGAATTTTTGCTTGTAGAATGATTCCCCGAATGAAAATACGTTATTAGATGCACATAATTCAACTAACTTTATTATTTTGTCAAGTGCCAAAGGGAAATGATCTGAATAGGGGATAATTTTTCCCTTAAAAACTGAAGAACGTCCTGTACTGGTACTTTTGTGAATAGGGAGTCTACGTCAAGGCTTAAAAGTTTTATGTTGTGAAGTGGTATATGTGCTTCTCTGAATTTGTGACAAAAGTCTTCCGAATGTTTGATGTGACTGGGAGAAAAAGTGCCTAAAAAAGGAGAAAGGAGGCCAGCTAACCATTTAGAAATTTTGTAATTGAAAGCTCCGGCGCATGAAACGATGGGTCTGAATGGAAGATTGTCTTTGTGAGTTTTGGGAAGACCATAAAAGTAGGGTAATTTAGGATTAAATACTTTAAATTTCTCTAATAGTTCAATACTCTTTTTGTCTTGGCCAATTAATCTTACTTTCCGAAAAAATTCTGTGGGACGTTCTGGAGGGGATTTTTCGTCAGTTTTTCGTAAGTATTTGAGTCGCTTAAGGAGCTGGTTAATTTTGTCGAGGTAGAAGTCTTTGTCCATTATTACAATTTTGCCGTCTTTGTCGGATCTACTTATTATAACATCTAACTTTTTTAGCGAGTGGATGGCTATCATGAATCTGCGGGGAACCGGATATTTCTTATGAAGGTCAGTTAAAGCATTTAGTAACACTCCTTTTAAACATATCTCTTCACGGCTGTAGTTTTTGTCAGATATGAATTTATCAAAGCCACTATGAAGTCTAGGTTCTTTTTGCGGTCTGGCATAAGGGCAAAGGATAAGCCTAAATTTAAACTAAATGTTGGATTACAGTAAGGGGGGTGTTGGATAAGTTTAAAACTTTGTCTTGTTGTTCAAGATTATTCCATGCGCTATTATCTATTAGGTTATTTAACTTGCGTAAAAGTCTGTTGGAATGAGTCACGCTATTATAGGCAGCAATGTCGGAACAGAATGAAATCAGATACCTGTATACGTGGTCCGTAGTGAGGAGGCGAAGATTAGATTGAGTTCCATATATCACTCTGCGTAGCACGAAGATGTCGTTTCTCGTATGGGTGATTCTTTCTTCCAGGAAAATATTGTGTGATAGAGGGAAGGGGTTTGATTGCAGAGTCCATCTCCCGAATCCGTACATTTTTGGAAGTACTTGTTCTTTGAGGCATTCTTCCAAAAAGTGTTTTTGGTTTTTCAGCGGTGTAGTCTGTTCAGTTCTTTTTCAAACTTGCGGAAAACTGGCTTGACTTCTGGAAGTGAGTGAAGAATCGTGGAAAGGCGGTTGAATTCCATAATGGGCTGACAATGACTGGTAAAAGTGTTCTGTAACAACAGAATTCCATCTAATAAAAGGAGCCCATAAAAACACCAAAATGTAGAGAGAAAAGTACTATATTTCAGAGACTGCTGTCTCTCTCTTCAGGTATATGAATGAGAAAAGTTTACAGAAAAGGTGGTATTTATACCAAGAGATTCGTCCACAAGTAAGCCAATTTAGGTCACCCCCGCTGGTAATCTTCCTTTAATCTTCTTAAGCGTTGGTTGAATGAACACTGCGTCGACGATGTCCGATGTCCAATTCCCTTTTGAGATGTTCATTACCTGCTTCTCTTTTATTAAGGCCGATTCCATCATTTGACTCTTGTACCGGCAGTTGCTGCTATAAATTACACGTGACATATTCCAGTTTATCCTATGGTTATGTTCATTTATATGGTTGAAAATAGCCGAGTTCTGTTGTCCATACCTAACTGACCGTTTGTGTTGTATTAATCTCTGGGGAAGTGATTTACCTGTAAATCCGATGTAAAGTTGGTCACAATCCTGGCATGGGATCTCATATACCCCAGAGTCTTTGGGCGATGTCTTTTGTTGGACGTTAATCAGGGATTTGGCTAAGGTATTTGGGTAGGTAAATGCAAAAGGGTTGGATTTCCCAAGGGTGTGAGTTACTCTCTTAATCGTCTCCAGGTGGGGAATTTTTATTTTATTGTTGGGTGTGTCTCTGGTCTTGTCTTTAGGGGGTCGGTAGAAAATTACGTTTGCTTTTTGAATTGCTTTCTCAATTATATGGTCAGGATACTTTAAAGATGAAAGTTGCTTGTGAATTAGTTCAAATTCTTTTTCCAGGAAATCTGGGGAACAAATTCGTAAGGCTCTTAAGAATAGGTTGCTAGCTAGACCTATCTTGATAGTATTGTCATGATAGCTAAAGTAGTGAATATATGAAAGTGAGAACGTTGGTTTTCTGTATATGGTAAATTTGTATTCTGTCGTGTCTCTGATTATTAAAACATCAAGAAAAGGAATTTTGTTGTCTGTTTCCCATTCAACTTTAAATTTGATGCTGGGCACTAATGCGTTTAATTTTGAGAGGAATTCATTAAAATTACCCCACTTATTATCCAAAATGTTAGTATGTCATCCACGTATCTCATCCACAGCATGTTTTTGGGTTTTATTGCATTTATTACTGTAGTTTCAAAGTATTCCATGTACAGATTGGCTAAAATAGGACTTAAAGGACTACCAATACTACACCCGAATTTTTGCTTGTAGAATGATTCCCCGAATGAAAATACGTTATTAGATGCACATAATTCAACTAACTTTATTATTTTGTCAAGTGCCAAAGGGAAATGATCTGAATAGGGGGATAATTTTTCCCTTAAAAACTGAAGAACGTCCTGTACTGGTACTTTTGTGAATAGGGAGTCTACGTCAAGGCATAAAAGTTTTATGTTGTGAAGTGGTATATGTGCTTCTCTGAAATTGTGACAAAAGTCTTCCGAATGTTTGATGTGACTGGGAGAAAAAAGTGCCTAAAAAAGGAGAAAGGAGGCCAGCTAACCATTTAGAAATTTTGTAATTGAAAGCTCCGGCGCATGAAACGATGGGTCTGAATGGAAGATTGTCTTTGTGAGTTTTGGGAAGACCATAAAAGTAGGGTAATTTAGGATTAATTACTTTAAATTTCTCTAATAGTTTCAATACTCTTTTTGTCTTGGCCAATTAATCTTACTTTCCGAAAAAATTCTGTGGGAACGTTCTGGAGGGGATTTTTCGTCAGTTTTTCGTAAGTATTTGTGTCGCTAAGGAGCTGGTTGATTTGTCGAGGTAGAAGTCTTTGTCCATTATTACAATTTTGCCGTCTTTGTCGGATCTACTTATTATAACATCTAACTTTTTTAGCGAGTGGATGGCTATCATGAATCTGCGGGGAACAGGATATTTCTTATGAAGGTCAGTTAAAGCATTTAGTAACACTCCTTTTAAACATATCTCTTCACGGCTGTAGTTTTTGTCAGATATGAATTTATCAAAAGCCACTATGAAGTCTAGGTTGTTTTTGCGGTCTGGCATAAGGGCAAAGGATAAGCCTAAATTTAAAACTAAATGTTGATTTACAGTAAGGGGGGTGTTGGATAAGTTTAAAACTTTGTCTTGTTGTTCAAGATTATTCCATGCGCTATTATACTATTAGGTTATTTAACTTGCGTAAAAGTCTGTTGGAATGAGTCACGCTATTATAGGCAGCAATGTCGGAACAGAATGAAATCAGATACCTGTATACGTGGCGTCCGTAGTGAGGAGGCGAAGATTAGATTGAGTTCCATATATCACTCTGCGTAGCACGAAGATGTCGTTTCTCGTATGGGTGATTCTTTCTTCCAGGAAAATCTTGTGTGATAGAGGGAAGGGGTTTGATTGCAGAGTCCATCTCCCGAATCCGTACATTTTTGGAAGTACTTGTTCTTTGAGGCATTCTTCCAAAAAGTGTTTTTGGTTTTTTTAGCCGGTGTAGTCTGTTCAGTTCTTTTTCAAACTTGCGGAAAACTGGCTTGACTTCTGGAAGTGAGTGAAGAATCGTGGAAAGGCGGTTGAATTCCATAATGGGCTGACAATGACTGGTAAAAGTGTTCTGTAACAACAGAATTCCATCTAATAAAAGGAGCCCATAAAAACACCAAAATGTAGAGAGAAAAGTACTATATTTCAGAGACTGCTGTCTCTCTCTTCAGGTATATGAATGAGAAAAGTTTACAGAAAAGGTGGTATTTATACCAAGAGATTCGTCCACAAGTAAGCCAATTTAGGTCACCCCCGCTGGTAATCTTCCTTTAATCTTCTTAAGCGTTGGTTGAATGAACACTGCGTCGACGATGTCCGATGTCCAATTCCCTTTTGAGATGTTCATTACCTGCTTCTCTTTTATTAAGGCCGATTCCATCATTTGACTCTTGTACCGGCAGTTGCTGCTATAAATTACACGTGACATATTCCAGTTTATCCTATGGTTATGTCATTTATATGGTTGAAAATAGCCGAGTTCTGTTGTCCATACCTAACTGACCGTTTGTGTTGTATTAATATCTGGGGAAGTGATTTACCTGTAAATCTGATGTAAAGTTGGTCACAATCCTGGCATGGGATCTCATATACCCCAGAGTCTTTGGGCGATGTCTTTTGTTGGACGTTAATCAGGGATTTGGCTAAGGTATTTGGGTAGGTAAATGCAAAAGGGTTGGATTTCCCAAGGGTGTGATTTACTCTCTTAATCGTCTCCAGGTGGGGAATTTTTATTTTATTGTTGGGTGTGTCTCTGGTCTTGTCTTTAGGGGGTCGGTAGAAAATTACGTTTGCTTTTTGAATTGCTTTCTCAATTATATGGTCAGGATACTTTAAAGATGAAAGTTGCTTGTGAATTAGTTCAAATTCTTTTTCCAGGAAATCTGGGAACAAATTCGTAAGGCTCTTAAGAATAGGTTGCTAGCTAGACCTATCTTGATAGTATTGTCATGATAGCTAAAGTAGTGAATATATGAAAGTGAGAACGTTGGTTTTCTGTATATGGTAAATTTGTATTCTGTCGTGTCTCTGATTATTAAAACATCAAGAAAAGGAATTTTGTTGTCTGTTTCCCATTCAACTTTAAATTTGATGCTGGGCACTAATGCGTTTAATTTTGAGAGGAATTCATTAAAATTACCCCACTTATTATCCCAAAATGTTAGTATGTCATCCACGTATCTCATCCACAGCATGTTTTTGGGTTTTATTGCATTTATTACTGTAGTTTCAAAGTATTCCATGTACAGATTGGCTAAAATAGGACTTAAAGGACTACCCATACTACACCCGAATTTTTGCTTGTAGAATGATTCCCCGAATGAAAATACGTTATTAGATGCACATAATTCAACTAACTTTATTATTTTGTCAAGTGCCAAAGGGAAATGATCTGAATAGGGGGATAATTTTTCCCTTAAAAACTGAAGAACGTCCTGTACTGGTACTTTTGTGAATAGGGAGTCTACGTCAAGGCTTAAAAGTTTTATGTTGTGAAGTGGTATATGTGCTTTTTAAGCCTTGACGTAGACTCCCTATTCACAAAAGTACCAGTACAGGACGTTCTTCAGTTTTTAAGGGAAAAATTATCCCCCTATTCAGATCATTTCCCTTTGGCACTTGACAAAATAATAAAGTTAGTTGAATTATGTGCATCTAATAACGTATTTTCATTCGGGAAATCATTCTACAAGCAAAAATCGGGTGTAGTATGGGTAGTCCTTTAAGTCCTATTTTAGCCAATCTGTACATGGAATACTTTGAAACTACAGTAATAAATGCAATAAAACCCAAAAACATGCTGTGGATGAGATACGTGGATGACATACTAACATTTTGGGATAATAAGTGGGGTAATTTTAATGAATTCCTCTCAAAATTAAACGCATTAGTGCCCAGCATCAAATTTAAAGTTGAATGGGAAACAGACAACAAAATTCCTTTTCTTGATGTTTTAATAATCAGAGACACGACAGAATACAAATTTACCATATACAGAAAACCAACGTTCTCACTTTCATATATTCACTACTTTAGCTATCATGACAATACTATCAAGATAGGTCTAGCTAGCAACCTATTCTTAAGAGCCTTACGAATTTGTTCCCCAGATTTCCTGGAAAAAGAATTTGAACTAATTCGCAAGCAACTTTCATCTTTAAAGTATCCTGACCATATAATTGAGAAAGCAATTCAAAAAGCAAACGTAATTTTCTACCGACCCCCTAAAGACAAGACCAGAGACACACCCAACAATAAAATAAAAATTCCCCACCTGGAGACGATTAAGAGAGTAACTCACACCCTTGGGAAATCCAACCCTTTTGCATTTACCTACCCAAATACCTTAGCCAAATCCCTGATTAACGTCCAACAAAAGACATCGCCCAAAGACTCTGGGGTATATGAGATCCCATGCCAGGACTGTGACCAACTTTACATCGGATTTACAGGTAAATCACTTCCCCAGAGATTAATACAACACAAACGGTCAGTTAGGTATGGACAACAGAACTCGGCTATTTTCAACCATATAAATGAACATAACCATAGGATAAACTGGAATATGTCACGTGTAATTTATAGCAGCAACTGCCGGTCCAAGAGTCAAATGATGGAATTGCCTTAAATAGAAAAGAGAAGCAGGTAATGAACATCTCAAAAGGGAATTGGACATCGGACATCGTCGACGCAGTGTTCATTCAACCAACGATTAAGAAGATTAAAGGAAGATTACCAGCGGGGGTGACCTAAATTGGCTTACTTGTGGACGAATCTCTTGGTATAAATACCACCTTTTCTGTAAACTTTTCTCATTCATATACCTGAAGAGAGAGACAGCAGTCTCTGAAATATAGTACTTTTCTCTCTACATTTTGGTGTTTTTATGGGCTCCTTTTATTAGATGGAATTCTGTTGTTACAGAACACTTTTACCAGTCATATATATATATATATATATATATATATATATATATATATATATATATATATATATATATATATATATATATACATATATGTATATATATACATACATACACATATATATATACACTTTTATTAATATAAATAAATAAGTAAATAAATAAATAAATAAGCAAATAAATAAGTAAATGAATAAACAAATAAATAAATAAATAAATAAATAAATATGTATATATAATTATATATATAAATACATACAAACTTGGCTAAAACTATTTTTAGAATATTTCTACAGCATTACGTCAATTATCTAAAATGATTCTCTGTCGTAATCACTTATTTTTATGCGAACTTAAATTAAATGTCTTCAATAAAGAGACGCCATTCCCATTCTGCTTTTGACATTTATACTAATAAATCAAGCTATCTTCACCAAAAGAAGCATCTCGCAAGGAAAAACCATATCTATTCATCTACCACACTTAAGTTCAGCGTATTATTTCAAACGCACAAACTACCTCCTTCATTATTTGGCCTAAATAGCGAAACTAGTGCAACAATTTGCATTTGTGTTCTTGCGCGTAATCTTGGAAGAACTCCCTTTCTCCTCAATTTCCTTTCAACACTAAATGCATGGAGTTGTTTCTTTTTATTCCGCATGACGCTTAATGTACAAAATGTTTTCCGATCTCATTTTCTCTGTGTCTATCTCTCTTCTTTATTTTTTGTCTTACTGTCTCTCTCTCTCTCTTCTTTCGTTTTTGTCTTAATGTCTCTCTCTCTCTCTCTCTCTCTCTCTCTCTCTCTCTCTTATCTCTTTTCGTAATGTTTCGCTCTCTCTCTCTTATCTCTTTTCGGTCTTACTGTCTCTCTCCTCTCTCTTATTTTTGTGTGTCTTAATCGTACCGACAAGTTCCGCCTCATGAAACAAGCTATTGTTTAAAGCATCAAGAGTTTACATCAGCTCTACTTAAAAGCGCTAACAAACTACGCCTCATCGCCTCTAGAAATTGCACTGCCTCTGAAACAGACTACCAGACGTTGCTGCAGCTCGTTCCCTCAACTCTTCGTTAAAATTATCTGGCTCATGCCATTACCGAGTCATCTATTCGTTTCTGTTTGTGTATATTAATCCACGTACAAAAAAATAACGTTCCTAGAAATTCTGACTTGAAAACATTTCAGCTAGTTTATACCGTTTGATTAAGTCACTTAATTCTCTTTTTTCCCCTCCGTGAAAAAATATAAGTATTTACACTGTTTGCGCAAAGTGTGTTCTCTTTAATACGTTTAATTTGCTCGTTGATATACGAGAAGACATAAATGTTACTTGAATTTATAAATGCTTCGTCATTTAGCACTTAGATTTAGATTTTCTTTTCATTTACTGTCCAATTATGTTTAGTTCATTTATTCGATTCAAATGAATCATACACCTTACTTGAATTAAGTGCCAGAGGATCCCAAGAATTCACAACATGGCATACGACAGTAGAAGACCACCCATAATAATCGTCCCCTAGCGTTCTGATAACATGTCAGACCTGAGGAATTTCACAGATTCTAGCAAAACTTGGTGGGACAAGTAGCCTTAATGGTTCCATCAGTAGGAGAGTTTAAATTAAAATTCTGATACTTGAAGTATATGAGAGATTTTAACAAATCTTGGGGTATCAAGTAGCCTTAAATGTTCCATCAGTAAGAGAGTTTAAATTAAAATTCTGATACTTGAAGCATATGAAAGATTTTAACAAATCTTGGGGTATCAAGTAGCCTTAAATGTTCCATCAGTAAGAGAGTTTAAATTAAAATTCTGATACTTGAAGTATATGAAAGATTTTAACAAATCTTGGGGTATCAAGTAGCCTTAAAGGTTCCAAGGTTCCATCAGTAGGAGAGTTAAATTAAAATTCAGATACTTGAAGTATATGGAAGATTTTAACAAATCTGGTACAAGTAGCCTTAAAGGTTCCAAGGTTCCATCAGTAGGAGAGTTAAATTAAAATTCTGATACTTGAAGTATATGAAAGATTTTAACAAATCTTGGGGTACAAGTAGCCTTAAAGGTTCCAAGGTTCCATCAGTAGGAGAGTTAAATTAAAATTCTGATACTTGAAGTATATGAAAGATTTTAACAAATCTTGGGGTACAAGTAGCCTTAAAGGTTCCAAGGTTCCATCAGTAGGAGAGTTAAATGAAAATTCTGATACTTGAAGTATATGAAAGATTTTAACAAATCTTGGGGTACAAGTAACCTTAAAGGTTCCAAGGTTCCATCAGTAGGAGAGTTAAATTAAAATTCTGATACTTGAAGTATATGAAAGATTTTAACAAATCTTGGGGTATCAAGTAGCCTTAAAGGTTCCAAGGTTCATCAGTAGGAGAGTTAAATGAAAAATTAAAAATTGATACTTGAAGTATAGAAAGATTTTAACAAATCTTGGGGTATCAAGTAGCCTTAAAGGTTCCATCAGTAAGAGAGTTTAAATTAAAATTCTATTACTTGATGTATATGAAAGATTTTAACAAATCTTGGGGTATCAAGTAGCCTTGAAGGTTCCATCAGTAGGAGAGTTTGAATTAAAATTCTGATACTTGAAGTATATGAAAGATTTTAACAAATCTTGGGGTATCAAGTAGCCTTAAAGGTTCCATCAGTAAGAGAGTTTAAATTAAAATTCTGATACTTGAAGTATATGAAAGATTTTAACAAATCTTGGGGTATCAAGTAGCCTTAAAGGTTCCATCAGTAGGAGAGTTTAAATTAAAACTCTGATACTTGAAGTATATGAAAGATTTTAACAAATCTTGGGGTATCAAGTAGTCTTAATAGTTCCATCAGTAAGAGAGTTTAAATTAAAATTCTGATACTTGAAGTATATGAAAGATTTTAACAAATCTTTGGGTATCAAGTAGTCTTAAAGCTTCCAAGGTTCCATCAGTAGGAGAGTTAAATGAAAATTCTGATACTTGAAGTACATGAAAGATGGGGTACCAAATAGCCATAAAGTCACATCAGCAGAGGAGTAAAGGTGAAATTCAGATACTTGTTTCTTATGCTCACTGTCACCTTTCATTAACTAGGTAAACCTGCGCATGCATCTGAGCATGAAAAAGAGAGATACTTTGAATTAGGAGAAAAACAAGACGAGATAAAGGTGGTGGCAGAAAATCTGCAAATTCTTTTGAAGATCGTGCAAGATTACGCAGATCGCAGCCAAGTGCTTTGCTTGTCTTTAGCAAGTGAAAGAAAAGGTTGAATTTTGGTAAATGCACTTGTTTTATAAATAAAGAAGCAAGGTCAGGGTTATTATGAAAAGTCGAAAGTGAGAGAATTGTAGTAAATTGAGGAAAAAAAAGGAAAATGAATTGAATTATAATAAGGAGGTGAATAATGAATCAATATCATTCTAATAGCGTACGTAATCGAGCGAAAATTTAAAATTTCAAGAAAAAAGTACATAAAATAAAGAGAATACTATAGGATTAGAGAGAGAGAGAGAGAGAGAGAGAGAGAGAGTACATAAACAAAGTGTAATAAATGGAAAAGAAAGAGAGAGAGAGAGAGAGAGAGAGAGAGAGAGAGAGAGAGAGAGAGAGAGAGAGTACATAAAACAAAGTATAATAACGGAAAGAGAGAGAGAGAGAGAGAGAGAGAGAGAGAGAGAGAGAGAGAGAGAGAGAGAGTACATAAAACAAAGTGTAATAAAGAGAGAGAGAGAGAGAGAGAGAGAGAGAGAGAGAGAGAGAGACGATTATCCGGACGTGAATAATGCAACGGTGGCTCTACTAGTAACAATCATACGCAGCACATTCCACTTAACCCCTAACCAGAACTGACTTAATCTAGCAATTTTATGGTAACCTGATCTTAATTTCATTTTCATGAACACCTGGACTCTATTTACGAGCTGATTAGAGCCCACGGATCTGACACTAACTCGCCCCCACCCCGTGCTAAACCTTTTTTCATTCCAAGGGGGAAAATGGGCCGGGGGCAAGACGCTCTCGAGGAGGGAATTTTAGAGCTCTCTCTCTCTCTCTCTCTCTCTCTCTCTCTCTCTCTCTCTCTCTCTCTCTTTGTGGTAAAAAGGGAAACCTTGCGTTGTAGCCATTCGGAATATCTTATTTTGTTTACTTTTATTTTACAGCAGACACGAACAAGATTTTTGATAACTTTTCAGATATTTTTTTTTTCTTTTGTGTTGTTACAAAGGGACACCATTTTTCACTTTTGACCAAAGGAAAAAAAATGCAGTTTGCGTATTACCTTTCTTTCGAGTTATTTGTTCATCAAGGATAGAGCGCTATTAAACCGAATTTCATTACAATACCTAATATCATAGAGATACAACCAGCTGATGCAACGAACCAGGAAAACAATGTAAATAATTTATGGAGAAAAAAAAAATATATAAAATAACTGAAAAAAAAACACAAACGTGACATGCGTCTCATGCTAAGAAAAAAAAAAAAAAAAAGGATCAACGCAACTCAAACAGCTTGACCCAACCCCTCAAAGAAGTAGGGAATGGGGTTCTCCCCACCCCGAAGTTTTTCTTCCTGACAAACTTCGACTGCTTGATTAGATCAGTATTGGAGAAAAAGTTAATTAAAACTTGATGCATTAGCTAATTATGAAACTACCCCCCTTTTTCCCCTTTATAACCTGGGCGTTCTGATACAGTGGTTTTCCTTATAGGCGGCTGATTAGATTTTCGCGTTTTATAAACTTCAAAACTTCTTCGCGAGGCAATTTACTGTGATAATGGTAATTACTATTATTGGCTTTACCAGTTACGTCTTATCAACGTCGTGAAACACACCATCGGTGTCTATTAAGACTACGACCTAACAAATCTACAGGAGCAAAAAAAAAAAAAAAAAAAAAAAAAAAAAAAGAGAGAGAGAGAGAGAGAATAAAAAAATAAACAAACTATTGAGGAGCCTTGTCCCATTCACGACAACGACCCCTCAACTATTATTACTTCACACGACATCAGTCAGGTCACCAGGACATCAATCATTTCACGTGCCCTTGTGATGCCCTAGGGTCCTTAATCGTACGCCGGAGTGACCAGGACTAAACTCTGCGTCAGTCCCATTACAGTACAGTCAATAACAAAAGCAGCAACGAACTTCAATGGCGCCATCTACAAGAAGACATTCTAAGGAAGATACCCCTCGTTTACACTACCGGAGGCAATCTACATCACTATCAAGCGATCCTCAAACGAGAACCTCAAGACCAACATACAAACCTGTCCATTACCGACAGACCTGATCTACTGAGCAGCCTGCCAGCGAAAATTGATCGTCCTCTAATGTACATCCATCAATCTCCTCTCTCGTCTTTCCTGGAACTTTTTAGCAGTCAATCCCTACAGGAAGTGCCCTACGGCAAAACCAGGGAGTAGCTTGTAGTTGAAACTCTATATGTTTTTAAAACACTGTATGCGTGTTTCTCCCTAATGTCACTCATAATTCAAGTTAACAGCAGTACTGGAGGGGAAAACAAAGATGAATACACTCCCCACACAGATTTATACGCTCCCCTGGTTAATACACGTTATTATAGGGCTCACAGGAATGATTTTATAGTATGAGACATTAACTAAAATGGGCGAGGAAGAGTGAATGAAATCAAGGCACCCTTCGTTCTTTGTATGAGAAAGAGAGTGAAATTGATACGTTCTGGAGTCTACGATATCCTCAATATGACTGCCTGACAATGCCTATGAATATGAAAAATCTCGAATCATGGCCTCAGACATGGTAATTATCAGCTGTCGCCTTTACTTATTAAAAGCAAGATCGTTGTTATCTGATTCATGAAATGCCAAAGTACACGAAGTTAGCTTTATCCAAGTAGCTTTTTTTATATATATATTTCAAACAACACATAAAAGTTTTTTTTAATACTATGATTTTAGATTGAGAAAAGCCACATGATTTTACAATAGCGTTCTAACAAATCAAAGAAAATAAAAGAAAACACAAGACATACTAAGACAAACTCAATCATTATGTAATAAGTTCATTCATTAAAAAATCGATACACTTACGTATCAAATTTAGGAATTTAGGCGACCTTCAAAACTCAACTAAATAGCACGATTATTCAAAGCAAGTGTTTTGCAAAGAAGCACTACTACGGAGACTTAATAACTCTGCGTCTCACCTGCGCTACTAAACCGATGACGCAATAATTCTGATCCTAAAACCAGGTGAGCTATAGCCCGTTAATCAGCCTCGGAACGTACGTACGCCTATAATAAATTCGCTCCCCCGAGAGGCGTGTAATCTTCGCTCAATGGGGTCATTCATAAAACCCATTTTATCGCGGGTGACACATCTCGAAGGAACAATGGTCACATCCATGTACTGCGCGTTGGAGAAAATGTAGTGCCTGTCTCACGGCAGCTCGAATGCCACCACGTCGTGCAGATTCGTGAAAGGTTATTGTCACTTGATGAAGGTAAGTCTAGCAAGAAATCAGTAATCAAAAATGGATCAAAGAGCTACTATTACTTTCACTGAAAACCTAACATTGCTACCGCTCATTCTCGGCAGATCAGGTATACATAATTTTGGGTGTACCTACACGCACGAAAACACATATGCACATACATACATCTCTCTCTCTCTCTCTCTCTCTCTCTCTCTCTCAAGATTAGCCAGTCTTCCCTCTTCCAACTGGCTTAAAAGTTTATTATCTCTCTCTCTCTCTCTCTCTCAAAATTAGGCAGTCTTCTCTTTTTCCGTAATGACTTAAAAGTTGATTCCCTGTGAAAACTCTTGGGCAAGCAAGCAAGTTGTATCTTCTTTTGCTGTGCTTTTGTGAGCGTTTTCAATTAAACGCACTGCAAGATTAATTAAGTTGGCTGCTCTCTCTCTCTCTCTCTCTCTCTCTCTCTCTCTCTCTCTCTCTCTCCTTGGATCAAATACTACCTTCACAAGGGAAAGATACAATTCTGACAGAGAGAGAGAGAGAGAGAGAGAGAGAGAGAGAGAGAGAGAGAGAGAGAGAGAGAGAGAATTCCTTCTTATTCTCCTCTACCAAAAATTTTAATCTTGGAATGTCCAAAAAGTAAAAAGTTAAACTTAATTCATTTTCCAACGAGTCCAGTTGATTAAACTCTATATAAAACAGTGATAAGAGAGTGTTAATGTATGGAGCAGAAGCCTGGGCTCTGAGAAGAAAAGGGGAAGTAAAGCTTGAGAGAAAAGAGATGAGAAGGCTGAGGTGGATTATGGGAATATCGCTGCTTGAGAGATTGGAAAACGATGAAATTATAAGAAGATTACAGAGGTGATAAGAGAGTCACGGTTGAGATGGTATGGGCATGTGGGCATGTGTTGAGGATGGATGACGAAGAGGGAGTAAAGAGGGTTTGGGAGGAACCTGTTAGAGGAAGAAGATCGAGAAGGAGACACAGAATTAGATGGTGAGATAAGGTGAAGGAAGATATGGAGAGAAGTGGTTTGGTGGAGGATGATGATGCCTTTGATAGAAGGCAGTGGAGGAGGAGAAGGCGCATCAGGCAACCGACCCTCTCATGTAGGGATAACGGTGGGAAAGAAGTAGTAGTGAGCATAATTCCTATCGGTAAAATATCATGATTTTCTCTTTCCCTATTCATATTAAATTTGCCACGCCTGAGATGGTCCTACCGGCGAGATAACGGTACCTAAAAGAAGACTTGCCTGGCGACTTATTTGTTTAAGGGGCTATGATTATTTGTAAATCATATATTAAAATCTTAGGTGATATGGTTATTTGTAAATCATATATTAATGTGGAACGTAAATTGAATATGAGGTCATTCAGCGCTGAAGGAAAAATTGACCGTGAAAAGGTTTGAATCAATTGTTAGGAGAGGGTCGAAAGTACGATGGAAGGAGAGTATGAACGGAGGTACAGTAAAAGGAATGGAAGGGGTTGCATCTAGGGCCGAAGGGACACTGCTTAGAACCTTGAGTAATGCCTACAGTGCACCGAGTGAGGTGCACTGACGGCACTACCCCCCTACGGGAATTGATAAAAAAAGTTTTTATCGACAAGTTTCGCCAAAATGCATCATTCAGAGGAATGAATGAATGAATGATTTGGCTCATCTCCTCGTTTCATTAAGGAATGTCTGAAGCACACTTCTATTCATATTTTAACCAATTAACGTTGCTCGTTAGCTAATGCAGCGCTGGTGAGGCAATTAGTCGCTAATAGAGATGTCCTCAAATCATTTTCTCCGGAGAGTCTCTCTCGCCTTCCTTATTAATCGTAAGATTCCATGAATTGATCATTCAGCGGTCCAACGTCGACCGGTAACCTTTCCGTAACGGGTGTAGCAAATCATTACAATTCATGTTCATTCACGATATATAGATACATATATACACCGAAACGAA